>NC_056741.1:864239694-864394694 GCF_019279795.1 Protopterus annectens | reverse complement strand
GGCACACTCACTTCTCCCTGCCATTCCATCAATCATACAAGCCACGAGTTGAACCCAAGTCACCTGGGACATAGTCAGGGCTTTTTCCTATATGGCACTAGAGTGGCTTCATCAGGGTAATAACCTTATCTGTAGAATTTTGCCCTCAGATTCAGGCTTGGCATCTCACACTTTTTGAATATGTGCTATTAGGGTTACTGTGCTGTAGCACTATGTAGACTGCATTTACTGTAAGTTTTGGACATTTTCTGCAGTAGTAATAATAATGCTATGAGTTTTATTACTCAACAACTTCACATAATAAGGTTTTAGTCAAATGAAGTAAGCCCCAGTATGCTGATGTCAGGGGGTCTCTGGCCTTCAGACAGTCTTGTTTCTTGTGTCATGTATACTTGGTTTTCAATATTTGGTATAGGACAGCAATAATGAATTAATGTACTGGTTCCATCCTCCAAACAATGATTATGATGTTACTTTAACTGCAGCAACTGCAGTTATTTTAGGTGGTGAAGTAATTTAGTCATGTTGTTTGTAGACATTCTGTTGAGTGTGTATATGTCTTCAGTGCATAACAGATGAACAAGCTGCCTTTTAGGTAGGACCTCTTGGCCTAATACAGTGTGCTACAGTGTGGCTATGAAGGCAATACAACACAGGTTTCCAATGATCTTCAAAAATACACTTGTATTTTCTTTCTCTTTTGTGAATGGAATTTGCAGATCATAACTACATACCTCCTGTCTGGAATAGATTGCATTTTTAATAATGAGGCTGCATCTGAAGTTTGGACTTGTCTGTGACTGTGTTTTATCCATTCCTATTCTGCAAAATAAAATTCCATTGTAACAAGGATTTCAGCATGCTGTCTACTAATCAGTACATACAATTAGTAGGCTACAGATTTATTATAGTAGAAAATGAGAAAACACTATAAGCTATCATTTCAGTATACATTACTTTGCAACATAAATAATTATTAGAAACACTGGAGATCTGTAAATGTCATCATCATCTCAGTTCACTTCCTAGCTACTGATACACACCAGTCAAGAAAACAACGTACATTATCTGTGGCACCCAAGGTTTCATAGCTGTCTATAGAATGGCATGATTAGACATGTGACCAAACTCTCCATGTCATCATGGAAGCAGTAAGTGCTTGCAAAAATGATGAGTGGAGCTGCAGAAAAATGCAAACTGCAAATAATGCGATTTACAGTAGACAATCAGTACTGTAAACCATGGTTACACAGATAAATGAACATTATTTTGACTACAGATACAAGACATATTGAACTCATTTTAAAATTATAATCGGGGACTTTCGGCTTTTCCCAGTTAGGGGTCGCCACAGCAGAACTCCGGTCCGCTAATGATTGGCAGTATATTTTTACGTGCCAAGTTGTTAGCCTTGATGCACAACCTTCAATGAAGGTATGCCCATTCACGCATGTCTCCACACAGAAGATGCTCTAGCTGAGAATCGAACAGGACATCTTACTGTGAGGTGACAATGCTACCACAGCACCACCACCGCAGTCACATTTTAAAACTATAATAAGCACCGGGATATAAATATCTGCAAATCTGTGGGAACAACTGAAAAGAAATATCCAATACACAGAGAAATTTAGTGCAGCTATCCTCCAATAACAATCTTTGCAACACAGAAGTAGCTTGTAGATTTCTAACACATCGATAAATGACCACATGAAGTAAGGCCTGATCTCCTGAAGCACTAAAACATACCAAAGAGTAGACATTTTCCTTATACTAATAAATATTTGCAAGCCTTTATGTAGAGGAAAAGGTACATCAAATGTGTTTTGCTGTTCAGTCTGGCACCTGCAAAAAGATTACAAGTTCCAAATTTACTAGGTATAGTGTCTTCCAGCACCTCATAAAACCTTTTAAATGTGTACAGATCAATTGTGTGTGACATCTGCATTCTGAAAAACAGAAGCTTCAAAGTGTTTATTCAAAGGTGTCTGAGAAGTACAGGAATTAGTAGGTCCATCAAACATTTGTTTGGTCAGCTCTAATTAAGACTTTTTCTCAATAACTCTCTATCCTACCACAGGAATTCTGAAGTTCATGTTTACCAGGGGATTTGTCAAATCTCAATTTACCCACCCTCACCACCTCCAGAATAATCATCTTCAGTATACTCCCTTCCTGCATTGTCATATATAAGGTAGGTCTCAATAAGGCTTTACTTTGTACATGGTTTAGTAAGTTTTAAACATCTCAGAACTGATCCCAGCTATCACTGTACCTAGCGCATTATAATGAACTTCAAAGGCAACACTCTTTCACCATTTTAATCATTCTTGCTCCAAATTTTATCACTTCCCCATACTCTCTGAGGTGACAGAACTCAGGATCCCACTACTTATACACCATTCATCCAAATGGCATCTTCCAGAGCTTGAGCTTGTGCATGGGGCATTAATTAATTAGTTATTAAGCTCTAATATATTGAGTATCTGATTTCTGAGTCTCCATTAGATTTTTTTTTCTCTTTTGGCTGCTTACATTAAAATGTTAAAATGAAAATATTTTAATCTAGACAATGTTCATGGAATGCAAATTAGGCAGGTGGCATAGAAGCAGAGTAGCAGACAAAAATCAGTTTATCTCCAAACAAGGACTTCCGAGGGATAACGGCACATAAACAGAAGGATGGCCACATCAAGAATTTCAAACAGCCCTTATTTGAAAGTTCTAAATCAAGTCCATCTTTTTCTCTAACATGGAAGGTTCTTTGAACTTTGTTATTAAAATGAGCTACAGTAAACTGTTTACTAGAAAGACGAATACAATCATGTAAAATGCAGTCAGATGAAAAATCTTGTCAAATAAAAAAAAAAAGATACAAATCAGCAGTAGGGATCCTGATAAATAATAAATATCCTAAAGTCTCAGTTTACAGTGGCACATAGTTACTGGAGAAATATGCCAGTGTCTGTGACTGAAACGTCAGGGTACCAAAATAATACAGGAGTACTCACAAAGCTTAAAATTCACTTACAAATGAATACAGAGTTTACTGACAAGCATATATAAAACATTTAAACAAAATACAACACTGCAAATTCAGGAACACAAAACCAGTCACAGCTCGCACAACTCAAGGCATCAAAGACAGCAAACAATACTCTTTGGTATCTCAAAAGATCACAGGACGCTATTTATCCCTCCATCCCAACAATCTGCTGTCAAAAAGTTCATGGTAATCAGCTGAATGGTTTAAACAAAAGGGTTCCATAATCACTGATACAAAAATATGGAAGCCCTACACAGATACCCACCAGTAGCATACCCAAAAGTGACATCTTGTAGACAGGAAAAGATATTTCATCATTCTGTGGAACTGATAGTAGTAAACTAAGTGTTAGGCTGGCTACAGATCATTATTCTACTTGTTTTATTTAGGAACAGACTGCCACATTGGCACTGTTATTGGGTTCTACAGGATTATGTCTGCCAGAAAGAACACAAAACAGTAAAGTTATCGTGTGAGTATTACAGAAGCGGGCACAAGGTAGATAAAGTGCAGAAAATTGGAGGGGCAGTCACTAGAGGGCAGTATGCTGTGAAGGAACTGGACTGGCGGGTTACCCAAAGTCCAGAGGTAGAAAATGACAGAAGCAAAATAGGAGAGGTTTTACTCTTTGAGTATAGCAGTGAAACTGGACAATAGAAGTAGACATATATATATACATAGAGATGTTTATTTCAGGTATTGTAGGCCTGTTGTCAAAGACATACTTTTGCAAAGACAATAAAATTCACTGTACACTTGCAGGTGCTTTATGGGATTTCTTGAACATATTTTGAAGCAGGTTGTGATCTGATTCCCTAGTAACTCTTTGTACCACTGATCTAGTCACAGAATTTTTGACAATCAAAACTATGGAAAATACTTTTTTTTAAATCTGAGCATAATATATCTGAGTATCAGTTAAAGCTCTTCACTCATAAGCTACTGTTGTTTCTTCTTGCTGTAGAACTGCTCCTAGTACTTGACTACAATCTACTTGCAGAGTGATAAGGTATGTCACATCACAGAATTTCAATGTAGGAGCCTTTGAGAGTAACCTTTAAGCACTTAAAAGCTTTTTTTTTAGTTCCATTGATCAAAACAAAGCCAAGTTGTGCTTCAAATGCAACATTTTTTCACCATTTTAATCATTCTTTCTCCAAGTTTTATCACTTCCCCATACTCTCTGAGGTGACAGAACTCAGGATCCCACTGCTTATATACTGTTCATCCAAATGGCACCTTCCAGAGCTTGAGCTTGTGCACAGGGTATTCATTATTAAACTCTAATATATTGATTATTTGATTTCTGGTCTCAATTAGATTTTTTTCCTCTTTTAGCTGCTTATATTAAAATGTCAAAATGAAAACATTTTAATCTAGGCAATGTTCATGGAATGTAAATTAGGCAGGTGACAGAGATTCTATAACACCTGACAAATTTTGAATGAACTTTGAAATACACAGCAGTACACTAAGGAGTCTCATAAGACAGGACTTCTCATTTCTTTACTTACTTTATTTTATTTTGCATTTCTTAACCAGATGTATGAGCTGGTTAATCTGAGCCTTTTATGACCTGGGTCACATTGTGACTGTTTATAATAATGTAATAATTTGCTACAGCAGTTTAAAACTTGTGATAGCTAGTAAGAGTATATATATTTATATGTTAACAGATGTAGGTATTTACAGAGATATATTAGATTGATTTAGTTAGTTGAATGCATAAAGATGTTGTAGCTAATAGGTACACAATGTGAAACAGGATATTTGCACATTTATTGAGCTATATCAAATTAATGTTGCTTTAACTAGATGTACGTATAAAGGTGTTATAGTTAATAGATGCATAAAGTGAAATAGTGCATTTGCACATTTAAGATATAACAGATATAGCTGCAGTTTGACATAGTTTGCAATGCGATGTTCAAGGGGTTAGTGTAAAGTATAGCATATGAAATTAAAGAGAAGGTGTTCAATGTTTTTTAAAATGCAGACTCAATAAAATGTTAGTTACAAGGAATGAAGGAAGTGGTTAGAAATTAGATATTGCAGAGTAACAGTTGGAAGTAGTTACTTACTGGGTTTGCAAAAATCAATAATGCCAAAGGAACTGTGAACAATTTTTCAGACTACTTTTCATAGATTGTAATTTTCCAATAAGGTTATATTATTTGAAGTATCAAAATGTTCAATGCTTTATGTTGAATCTTTAGCCAGGATGAGTTATGTCTGGCACAATTATCATGCCTGGTACTCCTGGTTGAATAGCATTTTCTACACATTGCTAGGCAAAACAATGATATCTCATCAGCTAGAAGGAGTGTAATAAATAAGCAATAAGACCTTTGAATAGTGGAGATATACTTTGTGCATATCATACCACTATCATTCAAATAGTGCAGTGCCAAAATCAGCCAGAATAAATTATACATTGTGTATGTTTCCTAAAAGTCTTTGGTTGGATCCAGATAGAGAGTTGTAGTGATTTATGTAATTTGCTGTGCTATGTTAGATTTTAGTAATATAATATTTGGAACTCATTTAAAGTACCTGTTTATGGCATTCTTATCTGACTGCTCCAGCAGAATACATCATTTTACCTCCTTAAAGAAGGAATGAGTAAGGAAGTACCTCTGCAGCTGATTGATAGCTTTTCAAATATCTAATTTAAGCAGTGTTTTGCAGTTGAATTAGATAAGAACTTATTACAGTGCATTTTTTAAAATGGCAAATAATATATACCATAGACTGTTACTGGAAGAAAGTCTCAGACCCTCATTTGCAGACATACTCAAAGTAAGCAGAACTTTGTTTTTACAAAAAAAAAAACTTTATTCTGAATTTCTAAACTAATGCACAATTACACCATTTTGCAAAGAAGACATGAGGAGAAGAATAATGATAGAATATGTTAACATTATCGAATACATAATTAGCATTTGGTAACAATATGTGCAGCAATTGTTAAACTCTTTTGGCAATCCAAAGATAGTTTCTCAATGTTATATTCAGCTAAAATTCTTGTTTTTTATAGTAAATTTCTTCAATGTCTCATTAATATAACTATGCAAAGGCATAACAAATTTTCAGAATCAAAAGTAAAGTAGAAGATCAACATCAGTCTGTCTACAACCCTTGAATTTGTCACAATACAGGGCATAAGAATAGGTGGTACAGTTTACATATGTATGATTGAAAATCATACTCTATACAGTTCAACCTCAAAAAGAAGCTAAGTCAAAAGATGACAATATGGACTAGTCCATTAGAGAGAAATTTGATCTTTTCACAATATTTGCCCTAGAAAGAAAAATATATACATTTATCAGTAAAGCTGATACATAAAGTATTTCATGATATTTAGATACTAGGTTTTCATACTGCAATGCCAACCACTAATCATTAAAGTTTATATTTTTGTTTGTCTTGTTCTCCTGTTATAATTTAGATGTTATGAGAAGAATAATCAAAACTATATTTATCACTGACATATTACCTAATAGCAAAATCTTATTGTTATAACAAATTTAACGATGATACTAAATGGAAAGTCATTCATAAAATTGAATATTCTCAAGTTAAATAAACATGGAAAACCAATAACGCTAACATTCTTACTTAATAGAAATTTGGTTTGTGATCACTGCTTGAAAACAAAGCATAGTGTTATTGGGATTTAGTACAATAATTAATTTCTGAAATATTAAAATCATATTCGTTAACCTTTAATTTTAACAAGAGTAAAAATATTAATATATACTGCAACCAAACTGTTTGCAGCAGAAACCCACAAAATCCTGTAAAATGCAGTCAAACGTAAAATCCTGTCAAATAAAAAAAATACATCCAAACAAATCACCAGTAGAGACCTAAGTAAATAATAACTATCCTAAAATCTCAGTTTGTAAGTTAATGCAAAGAAGACCTTTTGTGAGAATTTAGGGCAGGATAATATCATCTTTTGACAATACAGAATACATCGTGAGAAACAGAAAGATTAGCAAAAAAAAACTATAACCACTATTCCTAATTAGGTCATTTGGGTTAGAATAAAACAAAAAATAGTAAGAACTATTTATAATACTGCAGAAGTATCAATATAGCATTAAACATCATCAACAGCAGCAGCACCTTTTTTCCCATTTTTTTTCTACATGGGGTCGGGGTATTATGTTAACTGCCGCCAACTCTCTTGATTCAGTGCCACACTCCTGCCTTCTTCATCACTCATGCCTGACTGTCGCAGATCTTCTTTTATACAATCCATCCACCTCTTTGTTTGACGTCCTTGTTTCCTCTTACTTTCTTCCTGTCTGACCCAAATCTTCCTCAACAGATTATCTTCTGCTTTTCTGCACATGTCCAAACCACTGTAATCTGTTCTCTTTGATCTTTTCTGCAATTGGATCTACTTTGGCTTCTGCTCTTATGCCCTCCTTTCTAGGTCTGTCCCACAGTGTGCATCCTACCACCCTTCTCAGGCACTTCATTTCCATCACCTCTAGCTTCTTCAACTGTTCTGCCTTTACTGCCCAGGTTTCTGTACCATACAGTAGTTCTGGTCACACCACTGTCTTCTACAGCTACATATATACCTAGAAGCACGCACTTGTTAAGATACTAAAAATACACATCTGACAGCAAAGTTCAAGTAATAGTATTGCACATGAACCATGTACCATATTATGGGTGAACAAGCACATAATGTAGCAGTAGCAGCTGAAGAAAAAATATTGCACCTGGGTAAGTAGTATAAATTATAATGGTTAGCTGGGCTTAATAAATAAATAAAATAATGAAAGAACTCCAAAAAACAAACTGGTAAAATAACAAAAAAGCAAGCAGGCTGTAAGTACTCCAAACCACACTATTTATTGTGAGTGCTTTCGTCAGGGTCAATGCTCCAGCTTCATCAGACAAAAGAAAAGATAACAATTAACCACTTTATATACTTACAAGTGGATGCAGTTAAACCAATCACAAATTAGCCATCAGTAAATTACATTCACTAATTCATGTAGGGTTACAAAAACATCTAACTCTATTGTGGCAACAGTAAACAATTTCAACTAATACAAGATATCTTCTCCATTTACAATATGTATACTTAAAACCATATACAAAACACATCAGAAACCTATACATAAATACATGCATATAATAAAAATATATACGATAAAGATTAAAAATTAACAAGGTATAATACCCTTTCAACTAAAATACTAGGGGAGCTAAACACATAGTTGATACAATTGTGGGTAATTATAAAGTAAAAATTAAAACTTGAATGATTTTTACTTAATTATTCCTACATTTAAAAATGCAACTTATGTTCATGACTATAGATATGTGTGTGTGTGGGTGTGTGTGTGTGTGTGTGTGTGTGTGTGTGTGTGTGTGTGTGTGTGTGTGTGTGTGTGTGTGTATGAATAAAAGACCAAAAAACATGGTCCAGTAGACAAGTATATATAAATGCAAATTTATGGTAAATATGACACTGACTGTAAGTAGGCAAACAAAGACCAGTGTGCAATGGATTCACCCTGTGGTAGCAGTTTCACCAACTGCGTGATGGCCTATTGGGACAGAGTTTTTTTCTTTAACAACACAATGTTCAAAGATTATGTGGTTTGGTATACAAGATACCAGGATGACGTGTTTCATTTGGAAAGGTGAGGCGACCCATATAGAGTCCATTATTGCAGATAATCACCACTTTAACTGAGTTTCTGGAATTTACATTCCAAGTGGGCTTAGATTCCGTTAACGTTTTGGATGTATATCTGTTTAAAGATAGGGTGAATAGTAGATATGCAACCACCATCTATTGTAAACCCACTTACTCAAATGCTTTTTTTATATTTTTCAAGCAGCCATCCTTACCATCAGAAGAAGGCGTTAGGGCTGCTAGGATGGTTTCGAGTGACAATGATTACATGATAGAATGCGATTTGTTAAAATCTATGTTCCTCAGGAGAGGGTACCCACTAAGTTTTCTTGAACACATCTTCCATGAGGTAAATACTAAAAGGCTGTCAGGGTATTTTAGACCTATTGTACACAAAGGCTATGAAGTAATACATAATACATCTTTTGAACAGCCAATTCAAAAGAGGGTGAACCTAATACTTGATACATGCACAAGATTTCTTGTTACCTATTCTACAGATTCCAAAACATTAGGGACATTCTTCTTAAGAATTGGACCATAATTTTGGAAGACAATGGTCTTAATAAAATATTGGAAGCAGCCCCATGATTTATGTATAGGAGGGGACCCAATATGAAATGCCTGTTAGAGAAACAGAGAAAAATATGTAAGGGTAGTTTTGCTATGGGGTAGTCTATGTAGCCTTATGCGAGGGGTGCGCATCATATTATAGGTTCATAGGTTCATAGGTTCATACTAGGCTATCTGCCCTAGGGCATTTATAAGCCTAGCCAGAATGTGTTTGGCTTTCGCCACCCATTTTAAATTTATTTTGCTATGCCCTTTTTTGAGGTTAGTATACTGTGCCTCTGTCTAACAGTGACACAGAAGTGATACCCAGGGTAAACCTATGATCTCCCATCCACTCATCAAGATTCCTCTTGAAGAGAGTCAATGAGGGACTCTGCCTAACCTGGACTGGGATTTTATTCCAGAGTGAAGGGAGCCTCTGGGTTATGAATCTGTCCCTCCAGCATGTCCTATTTATTTCAGTGCTTAGGTTCAAGTCTCGAAGCATAGCTCGATGGGATTTGGATTTTCTGAGGTGCAGCATGTTCATTAATTCCGGGTTGGACATGGCTTTATACGTCAGGCACAGATCGCCTCTGAACAGGCGGTATGCCACTGAGTAGAGCTGGAGTTTCTTTAACTGGGCAGCATATGGCATCTGTTTGAGCCCTTTGATCCTCTTGGTGAGGTACTTTTGGGGTCTTTCCAGTTGCTGCAGGTGACTGGTAAGGTACATCCCAAAAGGGGCATTGTACTCAATTATGGGCCTGATGAGGGATGAGTAAAGAGGCACGATGATGTCCCCTGATCTAGATGTGAATCCCTTCATGATTAGGTGGGCTATATAAAATGTTTTTCTAACCACTTTGGCCACATGGTTGTCAAATGAGAGATTGCTATCAACTTGGGTCCCCAGGTCCCTAATTACTTCTTCTGTACTTAATGGATTACCACCTATGTGGTAATTTGTGGGCACTTTGTTTTTGCCAAAGGGATGACTATACACTTTGGCATTTAGCTTGAGGCCATGGCTCTGGCACCAGTTGTCTGTTTTTATGAGGCCCTTTTGGAGGATGCTTGCGTCGGCTGGAGAGTCGATAATGGCCCAGTTTGCAGTCATCTGCGAACTTGGTCAGCCACAGTCCTTCCGTGTTGGCCTGTACCTCCAAGAAATATATACCGAACAAGAGAGGTCCCAGGACTGAGCCTTGTGGGACACCACTTGTAACTGGTTTGGAGTCTAACATGGCTCCAGCAATTCTAACCATGTGGGTTCTGTCCTTGAGCCAGTTTGCAATCCATCTAGTGACATAGGGGTTTATATTTAAGCTGGTGAGCTTATCTATAATGCCCGAGTGGGGTATTGTATCGAAGGCTTTTGCGAGGTCCAGGTAGGCTGTGTGGACCACCTTCCCTCGTCAATGGCCTTGGTGACTGTTTCAAAGAAATCAACCAGGTTTAAGAGGCAGGATCTGCCCTTAACAAAGCCGAACTGGGTAGGATCCAGTGTTTGTAGGTCCCCAATATCTTTATTTATGAGGTTCATGATGATCCTTTCCATAGCTTTGCAGACCAAGCTAGTCAGGTTTATGGGCGATAGTTTCCAGGATCCGTTGAGGCACCACCTTTATGGAGAGGGACCACTGTTGCTGTACGCCACTCTTTGGGCACATATCCTGTAGTAAGGCTGAGATTGAACAGTAGTTTTATGTTTGGGTTTAGCTCTTCTTGGAGTTCATGTAGGACGCAGCCTGGGACACCGTCTGGTCCCATTGATGCTGTGTTTTTTTGCTTTGGAGAGGGCGGCTCTTACCTGAGCATCTGTGATGTCAGGGGGCAGCACTCTGCTGGGATAGATATTTGCCCTTTTGGTGGGGGGGGAGAAGTTTGCGCTGAACCTGTCAGCTAGGATGTTGGCAATGTCTGTGGGCTCGGTGTATTTTTTGTCATTTTGCACTAATTCTGAGCATATCTGGGAATTACCACCCAGGTTCCTAACATAACTAAAGAAAGCCTTGTGATTATCCTTAGTGTCCTGTGCAATTTTTCTCTTGAAGCTGGCCTTAGACAATTTTATGTGTGCCCGTAGTTTTTGCTAATACTGATCAGTGATGCCTTCCCTTTTTGGGATTTTGCTCTATCGTTTAGTAGCTTTCTCCTTATATTGTATAGTTTGTTTATGGCTGGGGTCCACCAGACAGGATGTCTGCCTTTGGAGGATTGAGTCTTGGTTTTATTTGGGATCACATGATCCATGCATTCCTGAAGGTGTTCATAGAATGCGTTTATAAAGGATTCTGCGGTCTGGGCCGTATTTTCCACAGGCCGGGGCTTTGTAGGATTCCACCTCAGTTTTGAGGAGTGTGAAATTTGCTTTAGAGAAGTTTTTCACTGCGGTTTTCTGGGCAGGGGGTGGGGTCAGGATGTGAATATCCAGTGAGATTAGTTTATGGTCTGATCTTACCAGTGAGGGATACACTTCTGGTCTGGAGCATAGAGTCCCCATGTTGGTGATGATCAGGTTCAGTATGTTTTCCCCTCTTGTGGGAGTGGTAACAAGTTGTTCTATAGCATTTGAGTTTATAAATTCTAGGAACCTTTGGGCTAGGGTGTTGGAGCTAGAGTAATGCTCACATTCTATGTTTGGGTAGTTGAAGTCGCCCAATATAATGGTGTTTGGAGAGACCTTCATATTTTCCAGTGTTCTCAGGAAGGCCGAGTGGGGTTCCTGGGTTTGGGAGGGCGGTCTGTAGCAGGCTATAAACTGGAAGGCCGTTTTACCCACTGTTAGTTGCACATGGATAGTCTCTGATGCTTTGTGCTTTGCCACCAACCTGGAGGTGTGGGTATCTTTGATGAATATCGATACTCCCCCTCCTTTTGTGGTTCGGTCCAAATTTTGGGGCCGAAAAGCATGGTATGAGGTATAACCTGGTAGTGCTGGGGTGCTCTCGGGAGCCCTGAACCAGGTTTCTGTTACTGCACAGATATCGATGTTCTCCATGCTAAGGAGAGTTTCGAGTGTGTGCATCTTGAGGTTTAGACTTCTGGCGTTGAGTAGCATTACTCTTAGTTTCTTATCCCTTGTGATACCTATGGAGGTGGGTTTGTCTTTTGAGCCTTGCCTAAAAAGGCACTATGGGGTAGCAAGAGCCTTTGCCAATATCAGAAAGCCCAGGGGTGACAGGTGCAAGCCGTCCCTAGCGAAGCATCGTGGCTTGTCGAGCATATCATCCCAAGCTGACAGGCATTGGATCCCCTTTGAATGACACCAGTACTTAAGCCAATTGTTGAAATTGATCATCTTGTCTTCATATTGTGGCATCATTCTTGGTGAGGGTAAGATGCTACTCAAGGTCAGGGTCATACTGGCCTGGGCTACATGCTCAGAGAGCTCCTTTATGTCTCTTTTCATGTAGTCCAGGGAGGTATGTCTCAGGTCATTCACACCAGCATGGACAATGACTGAGTCATATTTGTACTTGCCTTGGAGTGACCTGAGTGCTTGTGTTATGTGGCAGATCCTAGCACCTAACAGGCTGCTCTCCGTGACCCTCTCTTTGTTCAGCCTGGTGAGTGGGACGTCAGTGTGCCTGATGATAGAGTCACCTATTACAAGTGTATCAGGTGTGCTGTTTAGTCTTAAGGGCTGTGACTGTTCGGCACACTGGCTTTGTGAGATATGTGTCGCACGTGTTTTGTTTTGGGGTAGCGGCTGATTGGGTGTCTGCTTTGGAGGTCTCTGCTGCTTCGGCAGATCTTTATTTAGAGCCTCCAATTATGTTTTTGTGTGATTATGTGTTTGGTTTGCTGTCGTGGTAGGTCTATGTGAGACTGGAATTGTAGTGAGTGTGGTTTCCTTCTCCTCCTGACTGGTTATGCCAGTACTGAGTTGAGAGAGCTTAGCCTCCAGTTTGGCTATATGGTTGCATCTCTCACATGTGTTGGAATTTGTTGGGAGGAGGAGAGGGTTGTCTGTGTACATGAGGCAGTTGTAACATTGCCTCAAGATTCCCAGATTCACCAGCTAGATGACAACTGACCTTTGGACATGCTAGAATAATATTGGGAATTCCTTAATAATTGAAAACCAGAGCCAGTGGGGAGTGAGGGTGTAGTGCTATTAATTTTTAGTGCTGACTTATAATTGCTTGAGCAAGTGCCAGGTAACTTAAGTGCAATGTGTTACAGGTAACATAAATGCAAAAATGACAAACAGTAACTTTCTTTCAAGTGAAACAAGGAAATAAGTAAAGTAAGCAATGCAGATATCACTAGTGATCCACAGAAGCGCTGAGAAGCCGCGTATTAGGTGGAATTAGCGTTTCAGGGAAATAACAAGCAAACAAACAACAAGCATATAAACAAAGCTAGATTCAGCAGGCCTGGATCTAGTTTATGCTACAGCAAACAAGGTGTACCAATTTCAGTAAGATACAGTTCAAATATTCAGGCACTATAAACCTTTAACCAGAAATTCCCAGCTCAGAAGGGCAGAGTCCAGCCTCTTCTCCCACAAGAGTGCAGACCACAAACCTTCTTAATGTAAAATAACTGGCCTGAAGCCCAAGTGCTTAAACCAGAACTAATACACTTTAAGAATAACAGACACTGGGCTCTCAATCAGCAGTTCCCAACTTAGAAGGATGAAAGCTACCTGTCCTGCCACCACAGTGCATGCCACAAACCTTCCTAATGTAAAACAACTGGTCTGAAGCCCAAGTGCTTAATCCAAAAGACTTAGAATGATAGCTACACTTTAATCAAGTTACTACCAAGCAGTAATAAATACAATTGAATACTTTAGAGAATGCCTGGATTAGTGCTCAAGTTACACAAACAAAGCTAGATCCAGCAGGCCCGAATCCAGTCTATGCCACAGCAAACAAGGCGCACCAACTTCAGTAAGAAGCAGTTCAGATATGCATGCACTATAAGCCTTCAACCAGAAATTCCCAGCTCAGAAGGGCAGAGTCCAGCCTCTCCTCCCACAAGAGTGCAGACCATGAACACCTTTAGAATAACAGACACTGAGCCCTCAATCAGAAGTTCCCAACCTAGAAGGATGTAAGCTACCTGTTCTGCCACTATAATGCAGACCACAAACCCTCTCAGTGCAAAACAACTGGTCCGAAGCCCAAGTGTTTAAACCAAAAGGCTTAGAATGAGTTACACCAAGCAGTAATAAATACAATTGAGTACTTTTAAGATGATGCAAAAGTAATAACAGTAGGTAGAAACACAAGTACAGTAAAAGTAGATGAATTTTTTTTTTCTGAACAAGTGCTGAGATCAAAGAAACAGATTTGAGTGCTGAAACTAGAAAACTGTCTAGTCATAAGAAAAAAAAACTAAGCTAGAAGGCTTCCCTCCAACACAGAAGGGCTTGGGAGCTCAGAAGCCTACAAATAGTCTATACCACTTAACAGGAAAGGCAGGAAACAAGCTTAATTTTTTTTTTTTTTCCCAGATGCTCTCTTTGTACACAGTAGGAGTGCCTGAAATCAGAATATGATCTCACTGTACTCGGTTGAGTGAGCAAATGAGATGGGCCCAGAAGGAGTATCCAAACACAAATTTACAAGAGGGGCGGGCAGTTGCAAGGCCACTAAGATTAACACCAAAACAAAAACAGGGAGGGTGGGTAGGACTAACTGAAGAGCAGAGTGAAAACTTCCAGTTCAGTTAATATTCCTTCCACACAGTTAAAATCAATTCAAATACTGTATTTTTTTGAAAAAAAAAAGAGCAGATAAAGGTACTTAAATTCTCTTATACGTCCAGTTGAATACAGCAACTTCTTAGCCAGCCAAAGCTGAGGTTTTAAGCAGAAAATATTTCACACTGTACCACTTAAATAGGCAAGGACAGGAAATCAAAGAATGTGACTACCCCCACACCTGTAATTACTAGCAAATAACAAAATTCAGCAAACACTGACTAACTTCCAGTTCAGTTAATATTCCTTCCACAAAGTTAAAATCAATTTAAATACTGCATTTTTTTGAAAAAAGAAGAGCAGATAAAGGTACTTAAATTCTCTTATATGTCCAGTTGAATACAGCAAGTTCTTAGCCGGCCAAAGCTGAGGTTTTTAATTTACATTGGCAAAACCAAAAGAAAAATATAACAAAGGATATACGAACACCAGTACAGCATACACAAACAGATTACTACAAATGCATTGGCAAAACACATTTTATATTATCCCACTCACAAGTTTGTGTTTGTGGTAATACAACAGTTAGAAAATAATATACGAGGAGGTCCATGGGAACTTAAACTTGAGGAATGTGAGCATATGTGGCAAGTTTGAACATTGGCCCACATAACTCCTGGCCTTAATGAATATGTATTAATCAAATGCCTTTTAAAGCTTAAAGCACTTGCTAGGTAGTGCCTATAGCTTGTGCACCAGCACTTCAGTTTTTCTAACTAAGTGTTTAAGTATATTTTGTATGCCTTTCTACAGTAAGCATCACACTGGCCTTTGTTTGCCTACCTACAGTCAGTGTCATATTTACCATAAGGTTGCATTTATATATACTTGTCTACTGGACCATGTTTTTTGGTCTTTTATGCGGTGGTGGTACTGCAGTAGCGTTGTCGCCTCACAGTAAGATGCTGTCTGGTACAATTCTCAGCTAGAGCATCTTCTGTGTGGAGACATTCATGAATGGGCGTACCTTCGTTGAAGGTTGTGCATCAGGCCTGGCAAGCCGGTATGTAAAAAATCAACTGCCAATCATTAGCGGACCGGAGTTCCGCTTGTGGCAACCGCTAACAGGGAAAAGCTGAAAGACACAATTCACACACATATATATATATATATATATATATATATATATATATATATATATATATATATATTCATAAACATAAGTTGTATTTTTAAATGTAGGAATAATTAAGTAAAAATCAATTTTTACTTTATAATTACCCACACTTGTATCAACTATGTGTTTAGCTCCCCTAGTATTTTAGCTGAAAGGGTATTACACCTTGTTAATTTTTAATCTTTTAATGTATATGTTTTTATTATATGCATGTATTTATATATAGGTTTCTGATATGTTTTGTATATGGTTTTAAGTATACATATTGTAAATGGAGAATATATCTTGTATTAGTTGAATTGTTTACTGTTGCCACAATGGAGTTAGATGTTTTTATAACCCTATATGAATTAGTGAATGTAATTTACTGATGGTTAATTTGTGATTGGTTTAATTGCGCCCACTTGTAAGTATGTAAAGTGGTTAATTGTTGTCTTTTCTTTTGTCTGATGAAGTTGGAACATTGTCTCTGACAAAAGCGCTCACTATAAATAGTGTGGTTTGGAGTACTTACAGCCTGCTTGCTTTTTTATTTTACTAATAAATAAAATAATATCGCACAGTGAATGGGAAGTCCCAACATCATGACCTGTCAATGATGAGAACTAATGTTGGAGTTAAGAAGTCTGGTCACCTTTTGATAAAAACTGTCTTTGAATCTAATCCTGCATTGAACACCACAGTCCCTTTTACCCAATGACAGTCTCATAAACAGACTGTTTGCAGGATGAGGTGAATCATTAGTATTTTGGTGGCTCTCTTTAGGCTCCTGGATGTATAAAGATCCTGGACTGTGGGCAGACTAGTGTCAGTTATCCTCTTGGCAACTCTCACCACTCTCTGCATGGATTTCTTATCTGTGACTGAACAACTCCCATACCATACAGAAGAAATGAATATTAGGATGCTTTCAATTCCTGCTCTGTAGAAGGTGGAAAGCAATGACAAAGGTAGTTTTGCCTTTCTGAGCCTTCTCAAAAAGTGGAGACGTTGGTTTGCTTTTTTCACTAGAACTCTGAGGAATTTGGTACTGCCTACCCTTTTCACTAGCTCGCCATTGATCAGGAGTGGTGAATGGGATGTTTGCCCCTTCCTGTAGTCTACAATGAACTTTTTTTTGTTTTACTTACATTCAGGTCAAGGTTGCTTCTTGCACTCCAGGCAATCAGCGTGTTAACCTCTTCTTGTATGTACTCTCGTTCTCTCTCCTGATGAGACCCAGAACTGAGGTGTCAGCAGCAAAGTTGATGATATGATTTGTACTAAAGTTCGCTGTGCAGTTATGGGTTAAGATAGTAAACAATAGGGGGCTGAGAATGCAAACTTGAGGGACACCTGTGTTGAGTGCTATGCTCCTAGAGGTATTCTTGCCCACACAAACCTTCTGTGGCCTGTTAAAAAGTCCATGATCCAATTGCAGAGGTGTTTGCTGATGCCCAGATATACTAGCTTATTGATCAATTGCATAGGGACAGCTGTGTTAAATGCTGAGGTCAATGAATAGCATTCTCACATAGCTGCCCTTGCTCTCCAGATGCTCAAGAGCAAGATGCAATGTGACCACTATAGCATCAGCCATAGATCTGTTTTCTCTGTAGGCAAACTGCAGTGGATCAAAAGTTGATGGTAGTTCCGCAGACAGGTGTTTCTTGACTAGCCTTTCAAGAATCACAACTATATTCTCCATACTTTTAAGCTCTTTCTATAGTCTTAGAATATCACTTAGAATTACTGTTATTCTACAAGGTGCATTGACTAAAAGTACTGCAACTGGACATATTTTGATATGATACTCTCCTGACAAACATCTTAACCCAGTGAGCAAATCTGCATATTTTTGCTAAATATGATTATTCAAATCAAACCTTGTTATGCTGCAACTAATTTGCTCGATTTTCTTCTTGCTGCATACGTAACTCTTAATGATGAGCTGATAACAAAAATTCACATGGTCACCTTCATTAGTGTCCTAATACCTCTGTTCTAGTAATTCTGTTATCTTACTGAATTTTTCACATACAAAACAGCCAAATATGTTTGGCTGCTTTATAGCATTTTAAAAAGCAACTTGAAATAAAATGTCAACAGTATCTGGTTCACAGGCTTCATTTTGTGTACTGACTATGTCTGTAAAGCATACATAGATGTACTCATAGTGATTTGTAGTTTTAAAAAATTAAATGTAGATTCTGACAGCATATTGCATTTGGATCCATTGTCTAGTTTAATGTCAATGGTTGTGCCTTTAATAATGAAGTTTTCAGATTAAAATTGCTATCATTACTCCCCAAACAATGTAATGCATTTTGTTTCTGAAATTTCACAGTGCCCAGAAATATTTTGCCCCTTTTCTCAGTCTTAGTTTCAGTAATATGCAATGTTTTGCTTCTTGCATACTCTTGCTAAATTATTCTTGTTTCCACAAAGCTGCAAATTTGATTAAACACAGTATACCTCTTTTTTCTTGTGTGAAGCCACACCTAATACAAATGCTTTACTAACCACATCACCTTCAAGATAAATGTTATCATGGATGTCTCATGGGTTTTGATCATTTTTTTCCCATAATGGAGGACTAAAATTGTCACAAAACCTCTGACACTTCTATTTTATTTATTGTATTGTTTTTATTAATTGATTCCTTTTCCAGACCATTTTTCTGCATTTTATTTATTTATTTGACATTTGTTTACTGGGATAGTCCAGCTGGGTAGATACCTATTTTCAGCTGAGGCCTGGGGGGAGCCCCAAACAGTTACAGAAAAAAATAGAACAAAACAAAACCATAACAAAGTCAGGCAACAATTATAAATACAAATGTGTACATGTACATAAAAAATAGTTGAAAATGCATATAATTGTTAACCATTTTCAAAGGCTGGCTATTACAAAATTTAATAAAAGTAATGTATGCTTGGTTTACTGGCTCAAGTAGCTACAACAAATTTCTAGTGTGAATATAAACACAATCTAAGGCATTGTTCTGGAGTAAAGGAGCCAATGAGGAAGATAAAGACATGTGAATGAGGTTAGCATAGGGTTTAGAGACAAAAGAAATGGAGGAATATAAGTAGGATGAGATAGTACAACCTCGGGTGTAGAGAAAAGCAATCTACAGAGGAAGTACAGCAGCTGATAAGCTATTTAAGTAATGAGTTTTCCTGGAGAATTTATGGCAGGAATGTGCGTTTTTCATACTTGGAAGTAAGCCACAGGAGTCAGCCATTTCATCTTTAACTGTATTGGTCACTGGTCGCTTATAACAAAATCTGACTGACACTAATAACATATATGAAATGATTATGCTGCTATTCCCCAGTCCTCTGCAGTCAATGTTCCTCATTCCTGCAGCACCGAGAAGTGCTCATTCCCCCAGCTGCATGTTCTTCAGCATAATTGACAATAAGTAGGTAAACTGCTTTCTAAAATGCTTTGCTTTTATGACATTGTCTGGGAAAGTATAACACTATTTAGTGCCCATCCACTGGGCAACTCCCTACCAGTGATTTTGCTTGTTCATCCATGTAAAAGAGGTTGTCCAAGCCCTAGTGTAAATACACAAATTTAAAACTATATAGGGGTGCCAAGTTTCCATGACGATGAGTTCCATGTCTTTTTAACACTGACAATATCCAACCTCTGTAATGACAACTTCAAATTCTGAAATGATACCAAAAAAGGAATGATTACCAATCCCTAAGTATAAAACTCATTTTCTGTTGCATAATGTATTATGCTAATATCTCAAGCAAACTCCTGTCTGTAACAAAAGCAATGTGTGTGTGTGTGTGTGTGTGTGTGTGTGTGTGTGTGTGTGTGTGTGTGTGTGTGTACCTGTCTGTGCATATAGGCATTTTTAGTGAAGCCAAAACTGATAAGTGGGTAATAACTGCAGAAGCAAGCAAGCACACACACACACACACACACACCTGAAGAGAGCATGTAGTCAATAGTGACTTGAGATCTGGACAGAACCCTGGATCTTTGAATAAGTACAGGCCAGCCTCTCCTTACTACTTTCACCTCTGCTTAGGTTCCTGTTCTGAGCTACACAGTTGCAGTCCTTGGAATAGCAGCACTAACAGTGCAGATGGGGAAATATACTAAACCTGTGGTACTTTGGAGTATTTCCCTTACTCCAAGGTACAGTAATTACAGAACCAATAGCAAGTATGCAGGTGCACAGCTTCCAACACTGTGAAATGCAGTGGCAAAGCAAAACATGTTTTAAACATCTTTAGAGTAAGTTTGAAAATCCACTGTCAAACAAACGTTTATGTTTTGCAGTTGTAGGATTCATAATTATGGGTCTCACACTTCAGTTAGTGAGCCTCTACACTTATTGTCTGGACTAGCAGAACCATTATTTCTTTTAAATCAAATCTGCTTCTTCAGTTCTTAGTACATAGTTATAAAATGAAAAAGGTACTATGGTATGTTTGACTTAAGTCTGCCTAGTATGGGGAATTCAGCTTGTAGCTTGTTTTATGGTACACAAGATAAAGGGTAACCATTTTAAATGTTGGGACCTGCTAGAGCATGTCCCAAAACATGGAGAATAAATGGCCAAAAAACAGACTTACATATCCTAGGTCCAAGATGGCCATTCCTTGGAATATTGCCTTTTCTGTGATGTATGATGCTCTCTGAGTTAATATATATGTTTTTTTTTTGGGGGGGGGGGCTTGCCCCCTGCCAAAAAGAAGTTTAAAGGAGAAGAGCAGTGTTTGAGATTCACTCTTATCCTGCATTTTCTGTCTTTTTTTCCCCAAGTATCAATGCTGGCACTTGAAATGCTGAGCATTTCAACAGGGAGCAGGATAAAGTCCTGACTATAGGCCAGGTAAGTTGAGTTCAGATAGCCGGTAGAGGAGCTAAAAAAGCTAGCTGGTGTGGGATAAGATTAAGTGGTAAAGGCCATTTGCCCAACCTTGGGAAGGATTTTTTTTTGCTGGGGTTAGCTTTCCAGTGCCATCTGCTGGGGTGGGGGGGCAGAGTGGGCCCAGCAGCAGTCTGCTGTCATGGCAGCAAGCCAGTCCTACTAAGCAACACACAGCACTGTAGCTGGGTAGGGTGGGTGAAGACACACATCCAGTGTCAGTATTGTAGGCCCCCCATCAGTAGAATGAGTATTGTCAGGCCAGAAGAGAATAAGAGTTAGGGAGTAAAATCCTTGGCCTACTATGGTGCCAGACACTCGGCCAACCAACTTCCACCTCCTCCACTAACCTATAAGTAGGGGCACCATGTAGTAACTTCCAAATGGACAAAGAGAGGACACTCATTGAATAATATTGGGTACTAGAGTTGGTGTGACAGTGGAATGAAAGGGCAACTGGCCAAATGAGAGAGTGATGGCAGGAATATGGGGAACGCAATAAAAACAAAGGGGCATTCCAGTTCAGCAAACAGAAACTGCACACATATGCCACCTGTATAGCCTTGTCATGTATGTAAGCCAACAGTAATCTACAGCAAGATAGAACAAATCTAGCACTAGGGAGTGACTATAAAAAATGTGTTTTTTCTTGCACATCAAAGACTATAAAAAAATGATTTTGCCAAAAACCTTTTGGCAAAACCAATCTACTGAGGACTTTGAGTGGCTGGATTCCCTGGTACTGTATTTGCTTTGTTTTGCTGTGAATTTCACTTCAGCAATATACTTTCACCACATTTAAATTTATCATATTTTGGGTCAAAGTTTTTAACATCATACTTAAATGAACCACACATTATGAACTGTAATAGTGACAAAGTCTAAATATTTTTGACAATTTGATTCCACCTTAGTCATAGTAGTCTGCAATCACTTTTCATGCCAGAGGTTAAAGTTCATGGAATCTTCTTCCGTTTTCTGGGAGGAAAAGATCACTGAAATTAGCTTTCTGCATTTGTCATGTTAGATTACTTTTTAGTTAAGACATGAAACATTTTTTTTCAGTTCATGCAGTGGAATCATAAACTCAATACAAAAAATGGCACCAACATAATGAAAAAGTACAGTTTTGTACCTACCATAAATGTAGATGTTCGAGGATCCACATTGCTGCAGTCCTAACCATTGGGTGTAGTCCGCTGTCCAGTCGGCCCGAATACCAAAGTATATGGCTGACGTCGGTCAAGGCGCATTAGACTGATGTCAGGACGTCAGGGTACTAATGCGCATGACCGACGTCATATCCTCAGTCTTTTCTTGCCCCAGATGTCAGAAGACCCTAAAAAGACAAGGCCCAAACCAAAAAACCAAAAAACCAAACATAAATACAATATATACAAAAGTACAAGAGTATATCTTAACCCACACCACCACCCCTAAACACAGAGGGGAAGGAGGGTAAATTGGACTGCAGCAATGTGGATCCTCGAACATCTACATTTATGGTAGGTACAAAACTGTACTATGTTCTTCATTCCACATTGCTGCAGTCCTAACCATTGGGTAGAATCCCAAAGCAGAGGTAAGGGAGGCTGGCAAATCATAAGGAAGCAGGAGCTGTCAACATGCCTTGCAAAATAGCTGTGGCAAAACCAGCCCTAGATTTAGAGTAGAGAGGAAGGTGGTAATGCTTAGAGAAAGTATGCACTGAACTCCAAGTAGCTGCCTCCAAAATATCCTTAGTTGCCACCCCCCTTAGAAATGCTGTTGAAGTGGCAGTAGCCCTAGTGGAATGAGGCCTAATCCCAGCTGGAATCTCCTTGCCATGATGGGAATAACAAAATGAAATGCAAAACCCAATCCACTTAGAAATAGTTTGCTTAGACACAGGCTTGCCCTAAGAACTCAAAGCAAAAGAAACAAACAACTGCTGAGACTGCCTGAAATCCTTACTCCTGCTTAAATAATAACGCAACTGCCTATGTACATCTAAAGTGTGCAAAATCTTTTCCCCCTTATTTTGGGGATCTGCATAGAAAGTAGGCAAATGAATAGTTTGGTTTAAAGCCACACTAGAAACCACCTTAGGCATAAAGGAAGGATTAGTACGTAATGATACCCTATCCTTATGGAAAATCAGAAGGGCTCTACTGCCATAAGGGCCTGCAACTCAGAAACCCTTCTTGCAGAAGTAATAGCCAACAAAAAGCAGTCTTCCATGACAAGTATTTCAATTCAGCAGTAGCCGAGGCTCAAAAGGTTGTAGAGTAAGTTTTCCAACACAAAATTGAGATCCCAAGCAGGAGTAGGAGCTCTACGGGGTCTTATATTCTTTGCCCTCTAAGAAACTGCTTGAACAAAGGATGCGAAAACAATGGTGGGTCACAATCATAGTGAGCAGAAATTGCTGCAGCATGAATCTTAATGGAAGAGAAGGACAAACCTTTGTCCAATAACTCAGTAAGATATTGAAGAGCCACACTTAAATTAGGCTCAGAAATCTCCAAATTCTTTGCTGCACTCCAAAATAAAAATCTCTTCCATTTTTCTGCGTACACTTTCCTTGTACTAGGTCTTCTGGCTTCCATAATCACATTTAAAACTTGTTGAGGAAGTTGAGACCTACTGTGTTTCAAAACAGAATATGCCAGGCAGTTAGATGAAGAGAGTGAAGCTTGACATTGAGCAGGTGACCGTCCCTCTGAGATAACAGATGTGGAATCAAAGGTAAAGGCCATGGAGGCTTCCTTACCAGACTCCTTAGTAGTGGGTACCAGTGTTGCCGAGGCCAATCTGGAGCTATTAAAATCATCCTTGGCTTGTCTTGACTGACCTTTAGGAGCACCTTTGGAAGAAGAGGCAGAGGTGGAAAGGCATACACATGAAGATTTTTCCAACTGAAAGAAAGAGCATCCACTTTCCAAGCTGTGTGATGAAACCCCTTTGTGCAAAACTTTGGCAGCTGGTGGTTTAGTGGAGAAGCGAACAGATCTATGTCTGGAGTTCCCCATGACACTGTCAATTTCTGAAATACATGAAGATCCAGTTTCCACTCGTGGGGATCCATGATTTGTCTGCTTAACACATCTGCTAAGGAGTTCTGTGCTCCGGCAGAAACCTTGCCTGAAGAGTTAGTTGCAAGCTGAGCAGTCTCCCATAAAATCATTGCTTGCCTGCATAACGGGTAAGAATGTGTTCCCCTTGTTTGTTGATGTACCACATGACAGTTGTGTTGTCTGTTAGAATCAACACCTGCCCTGGAAGAAGTAACTCCTTGAAAGCTATTAATGCAAACTGGACTGCTAACATCTCCTTCATGTTGATATGTAGATGCTGTAGTCTGGCAGGCCACTTGTCTTGTATCCACTTTCCATTTAGATGAGCTCCCAAGCAATGTCCGAGGCATCTGTCGTTAAAATCTGACTCGCCTCTGGCCGGGTCACAGAGAGTCCCTTGTTTAGGTGACATTCCTGAGCCCACCACAAAAATTCTTTTGAATGCAAGGTATTATTTGAATGACAGTGTCCAAATCCTGGCAGTGCTGTGTCCATACATTTTTGAGATACCATTGCAGCTTCCTCATATGCAGTTTGGCATTGGGAAGCACCAGAATACAAGATGCCATGAACCCTAAGGCTTGAAGGACTGTCCTTGCAGTCAGCCCGGACTGAAGAGATAGTTGATGGAAGTAACTGGAGAGATTCTTTTGTTTGTCCGGGGTTAAAAAGGCCATCTGGGCTGCTGTATTCAGTCTCACACCCAGAAAGCACATGTCTTGAGAGGGTACTAGACTGGACTTTATTTCGTTCACAGAATACCCTAGGCATCTTAGCACTGCTATGACATATTCCAAATGCTGTAGAAGGTCTTCCTTTTCTTGAGCCAGAATCAGGCAATCGTCCAAATAAGGATAGATTTGAATTCCTTTTAGCCTGAAGTAAGCTATCACTGGAGCCAGAACCTTTGTGAATACTCTGGCAGTAGATAAGCCAAAGGGCAATGCAGAGAACTGATAATGAGAATTTCCAGCTCGAAAACGCAGATACTTTCTGCAACTTAGTCTTATAGGCACATGAAGGTAAGCTTCCTTGAGATCTAAAGTTACCATCCAGTGATCTTTGCCCAGCAGAGGTAAAAGCTGTTGTAACGTCAACATTTTGAACTTGGGAATGTCCAGATAAGTGTTGAGGATAGATAAATCCAAAATTGGTCTCCACGTGTTCCCCTTCTTTGGTACTAGGAACAGGCGAGAATAAAATCCTAGGCCCCTTTCTGGTACAGGGACTGGCTGAATGGCCCCTATTTGGAGTAACAGAGAAATTTGCTTGTGAGCCTCTTTCCTTTGTGGAGGAGGAACGTCTGGCATGCCTTTGAAAGGGGGCAAGGTATGGAAGTAAAACCTGTAACCGTGGTGAATGATATCCAAAACCCATCTGTCTTGAGTAATTAAATTCCAATTTTCTTTGAAAAGAGACAGTCTTCCTCCCAAAGGAGCTGCCAGACGAGAATGTACTGGCAGCTGAAAAGGCAGGTCATTGGGTCTGTTTACGAAAGGACTGACCCCTGCCCTCACCAGAAGTCTGAGCAGGAGAACTCCCTGTTCTAGGCCTAAAAGAACCTTGAGCTCTGCCCCTACCACGTCTAGACCTGCCCCTAGACTGGGAATCATAAGCAGGATATGTCCATCCCTTAGTAGGCCAATTTCTGCTAAACTTTGGAGGCTGCACCTGCAAAAAATCTTTAACAGTCTGCATAGATTTAGCCTTGTCCTCCATTTTCTTTAAAACTGCTTCCACAGGCGAACCAAACAACACATCAGACTGCAAAGGAGCATCCAAAATCCTTGTCTTAACATGCTCAGCTAAATTCTGATCCCTCAACCAAGCGTGCCTGCGAAGAACAGAGCCAGTGGCAGCCACCCTCGAGGAGGCCTGCACAGCATCAAAACCACATTGCAAAGAATGCTTACCCACTTGTTCAGACACATGAACTAAATCCAGCAACTCTTTATACTCAATACCTTCCGCCAGAGCATCCACCTTAGATTTCAATTGTGAAAGGAGATAATTTTGATATTTTAACATGTGAAACTGACAATTCAACGCCCTCATGGCTAAAGTGGAAGAAGTATACACTTTCTTTCCCCATCTATCCAAAGCCCTTGCCTCTTTATCAGAGGAACAGGATTTTTAACAACAGAGGCCTTAACACCTTTAGGCCCCTGAGAAACAATTTCTGGGTCTGCCCTAGGACTCTTAAAAGATACTTATGAGCTTCAGGCACCCTATAGTACCTATCAGGTTTAACAGAGGCAGGAGGCAAAGAATCAGGGTTCAGGGAAGCCTCTGCAAAAACATCTTCCACCACATTCAACACAGGAGGTATAGCTAAGGGCCTATGCTGGGGTAAAACAAGAATTCCCTAAGCCTCTTCCTGGAATCAGAGAAATCTTGGCCTTCCCATTTAAAATGCTCCCTCATGGAATGCAGAGTCTCTGAAAATGAAAAATCCTCAGGAGGAGAAGCTGAAGGAGTGGAATCATCCACATCAGAATCAGAATAATGAGGAAACTCCTGCAAGTCTTCAGCCAAGACTCAGAAGCCTCTGAACACTGTTCAAAACTCTCAAACTCAGGCTCCACCCTAGGCCTCTTATCAGAAGGGGGCATAGAACCTCTAATCATAGTAATCAAATCCTCTGCCATTTTAAGCATATGTTTCTTAGGCACAGAACCTGAAGTGCTAGGAGAAGCCCCCACTGAAGCTAAACTTGGCCTACCTCTCAAGGAAGTCTTGGAAACAGAAGGAGAGGCTCTAACTACCTTAGGAAGAGAGGGAAGAACAGCTACCTCAGAAGCCCCTCAGCCTGGCCTACCTCCTGAGAGGGCACATCCTGTAACAATAAAGTCTCTGCCTGAGACTCCACAGAAACTCCTGGCAAAACCTCTGGCTCCACTGAGCCTTCTAAAGAACCGACGTCCGGGACTGCGGTTCTTCAACCCTAGACTTCGCTGCTTTGTCCTTGCGCTTTTTGGGAATGCGTCGGAGCATCCGACGGCATTTTATAATTACAACGCTTCCCAAACACTAACCTGGCACAGTCTAACCTTCTCTTAATACTGCGTTTGTTAAATCTAGCACAAGAGCGCATCCAACAACGCCGTGCTCAGGCCCTAAACAAGGTATACACAAAGTATGGTAATCCCTATGAGGTATCTGTTTCCACAAGAAATACAGTTATTCACTTTTTCTGACATCCGGTTAAATACTGAGGCAAGAAAAACCAAAATGTTCTACGGGTACTTAGCCAACTTTGATTCGGTCTGAAACTCCGACTTCAGAAAATTTCAGAACGCCAACCTGCACTCGCAAAACTGCTTCTGCATCGGACCATGCGGCAAAAAAGACTGAGGATATGACGTCGGTCATGCGCATTAGTACCCTGACGTCCTGACATCAGTCTAATGCGCCTTGACCGACGTCAGCCATATACTTTGGTATTTGGGCCGACTGGACAGCGGACTACACCCAATGGTTAGGACTGCAGCAATGTGGAATGAAGAACATCCATGAACATTATGAAAATCAGTGTAATATGATGGAGTGTTTCACAAATTTTGTAGTTTTCAGTTTACTGTCTTCAGTTCTACAATACAGTAATTCCTGCATAAGACATCATAAAAATTAGAGGTGTGACTGGTTAGATCCTACCAGAATTGTTGTTATTCATATGTTTATTTTCATCCTAAAAGAAGAGTGCATACAACAAAGTTAAGAAAGATGTGGACATTTCCTTTACTTGTCTTTACGATGAACAGTCATGACAACTGAGTTCTGAATCTGTTAAGTTCATAACATTGGGAATTTTCAATATTTTTTATTCAAATTATGCAACGTAGCAATTTTAGTAGTACACACTATAAATATGATAGCTGTCATTTTCATGTTTATTCTCAATTCCCATCTAAACTATAAAGTGATTTCACAACTGCAAACTTAAAAAAAATCACCTTTGAACCAAAATATGAATATTTCAGTACTTTGGTTAATAAGGTAAAATTATAAATCCAGTATACTGAAAACAGGCAATGCTCTGAAAAATCCACATTTATGAATGTTGTGTACTTAATTACATGTATATGGATTTATAATGTTGGTATTTTCAATATTTTCATATAAAATGTACAAGATGGGAGCTATCTTCAGAACAGTTGGGGTTCATTTTCTTGAAATATAATCTGAAGAATTCCCTCTTCTTGAAAGAAATTGACAGTAATAGCTTTTTACAAAACATTTATATTTAAAAATGTATCTGTTAAAATCCCCCATGCAAAAGGATATCTCCTATACCCCTCTTCCACTTAATTACAACTAACGATGGGTTTGCCATATTTTGGAAAAATACAACTCCTTAAAATGTCAATCTCACCAAATGTGATTTTGGATGTTTTTCTCTCAAGAAATGGCATTTGGTGAAGTACATGTAAGCAAAGCTTATGAATGTCCTTCAGAATACATCATAAAAAATAATTTTGAATTTATGAAAAATCACCATTCAGGCATTGTGTGATAATTTCAGTGTCTTCCTCATGGTGTAGATCAGGCATGTTGTGATAATTTCAGTCATCTTCCTCATGGTGCAAATCAAGCACACTGCAATAATTTCATTAGTCTTCCTCAGTCCGCATGGTACGATAATTTCATTAGTCTTCCTCATGGTGCATATCAGGGATGGTGTGATAATTTCATTAGTCTTCCTCATGGTGCATATCAAGGATGTTGTGATAATTTCATTAGTCTTCCTCATGGTGCATATCAGGGATGTTGTGATAATTTCATTAGTCATCCTCATGGTGCATATCAGGCATGTTGTGATAATTTCATTAGTCTTCCTCATGGTGCATATCAGGGATGGTGTGATAATTTCATTAGTCTTCCTCATGGTGCATATCAGGGATGTTGTGATAATTTCATTAGTCTTCCTCATGGTGCATATCAGGCATGTTGTGATAATTTCATTAATCTTCCTCATGGTGCATATCAGGCATGTTGTGATAATTTCATTAGTCTTCCTCATGGTGCATATCAGGCATGTTGTGATAATTTCATTAGTCTTCCTCATGGTGTAGATCAGGCATGTTGGGATAATTTCATTAGTCTTCCTCATGGTGCATATCAGGCATGTTGTGATAACTTCATTAGTCTTCCTCATGGTGTAGATCAGTCACGGTGCGATAATTTCACTTGTGTTCCTCATGACAAAGATTCTTAAAAGCAGTATGTTAACAATTTGGGGAAAATTGCAGAGAATAATGTCAAGTACATTTAATAATTTACAAAATGCTGAGTCCCTCAGAGCAACTCACATCTTTCATTTTTATATTCAAACTAAATATTTTGGTGCGCTGCTCAGAATATCTGAACTACTGGATACTGCTTCACCACCACAAATCCATGTTTCTATGTCATGTTGCAGTAGTCATAGACTGGATAAACAAACCACTGCATTTATACCACAAGTGAACATTCAGCACTGACAAGTGTCTGCTTTTGACTTCAGTACCAACAGTAATTGTGTAAATATGGAATGATTAAAATGTGAAACAAGGTGGAGACATCAAAAAGGAAATGAAAACCCTGAAGTTCTATCCACTAGCACAGGCAATGCAGCTGGGAGTGGTGCAATGTCTCTTTTCTAGAATTAGCCTTTACTCACTTAAAATTATCTCCTGTTGCAGCCCAGGCCCCTTTGGATCCAGCATGTTTGTGGCAATGGCATAACTTAAAAGGGAAACAGGAATATGTGTAGCTATTATCTATATTCTTTCCATGAGCTTTCACCACAAACATGATGCTTTACTTAATTAGTGCAAGCAATCTGGTGATGGCATAACTTTATTTTCTAAGTGCTCTTAATCTAGACCAGGATGGGAGCCTATGTTATCATCTTAGCAGTAGCTTGTCCTATGGAATCTCTTCCAGACAGTTTCTGAGTCAATCACAGATACCAGTACAGGCCAGATCAATTATGTACAAATAGAGGGAGAAGAAATGGAGGTCATGACAAATCTTATTTTTCTTGTCTCAAAAAATCTCTGCAAATGGCGATAGCAGCTATAAAAGATATTGGGCCGGATTCATGAAGGCTTGCACAGAGTCTTAGACTAGAGTAATACTCCATGCAGCCAACATGTACGCCGAGCGATCCAGGAACAGCTGGTAGGGGCGTGCAACTGAGCTCTCCAAACTAGTCCTACATGGACAGGGTTGGGATATGCAAATTACCTCAATTGTAGGTGAAAGCTATGCAAATGAGGTAAATTTGCAATCCAGGAAACCCGAACCTGTCCGAGTAGGAGTAGTGTTATTTGCAGAAATGTACTCAGTTGATAACTGAGTACGGTTCTGCAAATAGCAAAATGGAGCTATGTCAGCTGGAAAAAGCATGCATTTACAGGAGGAAGCATGCCAATGGCCAAAAATATGGCCATTGGCAACGGGAAGTGATGCAAATTAAAAATAAAATAACTTTTTTTTATCCCGGTCTCTGGGGTTTAACCATAGCACAGCGCCGCACAAACGTGCTGCGCCCTAAAAAGCAGAAAATTAATAATTAAAATCCACAAATGTGGATTTTATAGCTAAAATGAATTTACAATGCAAGGGAATGGCAGGCTGAAGACAACATGGCCACTGAGTAGAGGTTGCTAAGGGGGAAGCTCAGTCTAAGAGATGTAACTAAGCATTAGTAGGCAATCCTATACAAATGAGAGTTAGGATAGTGAATCGCAAGTTTACATAGCAAATGAGCACAGTCAGTGGAGTGTAGGAGTAGGATAAGGGGAGTAACAGAGTAGAAGATAGATGACATCACGAGGGGGGTATATATGAAAGGAGTGAAGCTCACTGGAGCAGAGTGTCATGTGTGTGTCAGCTTACATTTACATAATAGTGAAAGAGGTGTGTCAATAGGTAGGCCAGATAAAGTCAAGAAATCGAAGGTGTATGCCTTGGATAACAACAAAGTTTCTTGCTGAGCGTGCATGCGCACGTGTGCACGCCAGTAAACCCGAGTAAGACAGTGTGCACGCGTGTAAGTGTGTGTGCGTGCGTGTAGGCTTGAGTAAGCATATGTAAGGCTGTGTAAACAGTTGTAAGCACATTTGTGCCGGTGTGTGCATGTTTTAACAAGAATAAGCAGGTTTTAGTCCGTGTAAGCATGTGTGCGCGCGTGTTAGCTGCTGTGTGCGTGTTTGCACTCCCCGAGGAAACAGTAAGGAAAAAGGAAGCACACCAAATAGTGGAAGTTACCAGGGAGTATTAGGAGAGCTAGCAGGTGAAAACAATCAGAATCAGGCAATTACCCAGGCAGAACACTAGCCCAGCCCAGCCCAGCACTTAAAACTCTGCAAACAACAGTCCATTATATTTCTCTCAAGAGACACTGCAACACTGCAGTAAGCTAATAGAAGTGAAAACTGAAAAGGCTTCACTGAGACAAAAAATGTTAGGGGCTGCCATTGCTGTTATAAGGCGACATATGCAACATGCTGAGGGTGGTGATAACGCAAATGCTGCTGGACAACCGACAATGAGGAGACGGAGAAGAGTGTACAGGCTCAGGGTTACCTACCAGCGGCTACATGAGCTGGAGATAGTAGAGCTCTATAGAGTGGACAGAGACCTCTTGCAGCAAATTGCTGAGCTGTGCAGGCCATGCCTCACACACAGAACCAACAGAGGGGAACCCATCCCAGTGGAAACTAAGGTATGTGTTGGCCTAAGAATATTAGCAACAGGTACCTTCCAGAGACCAACTGGTGATATGATGGGGATATCACAGGCATCAGCATCCAGGGTACTGCACCAGTTCCTGGATGCCATGTCAGCACATGTCAGTGATCATGTATATTTCCCCAATTCCCATGAGGTATTGGCCAGCAATATGCGTCTCTTCCAGCAAATAGCGGAATACCCTGAGGTAGTGGGTGCAATAGATTGCATGCACATACACATCAAAGCACCAGCCGGTGAGCGGGGTAGGGTCTACTTCAACCGCAAGGGCTTCCCCTCCATCAACTGCCAGGTCATGTGTGATGCCCAGGGCATAATACTGAATGTGTGTGCTGGCTGCCCTGGAAGCTACCATGATTCCCATATCTGGCATCTGACATAGCTATACCAGGCATTTGCCAATGGGGACATCCCACATGGTCACCTAGTGGGGGATGCTGGCTATGCACTGGAGCCGTGGCTGATGACACCCATCAGAAACGCATACACACCTGAACAGGAACGCCATAATGAGGCACACGTACAAACACAAAATGTAATTGAGTGTGTGTTTGGGCTGCTCAAGTCATGGTTCTGGTGCCTGGACACATCTGGTGGAGCCTTGCAGTACTCACCAACTACATGTACCCAAATTGTCATGGTATATGCTATGCTACATAATATGATCCTGCGAAAACAGCTGCAGCAGGACCAGCATAGGCCTGGGCCAAATAGCCCCCCACCATTGCCAAGGCCATCACAGGCAGAGCGTGACTCGGAGGAGGAATAACCTGAACCTGCCCTAGTAGACAGAAGGAGGCGTGCCCAGTATGCTTTGGCCTTGGCAAAGAGGCAATGCATAGCACATACACTGGCTCAGTAGGAACTCTGGAAATGATACCTCTCTCTGACCCGCACATATAGTAAAAGGGATGCCTACATTGACACTACCTGCTTTCAAACATGTATAGGTAGTGTAGTGTGTGCATCCGACATAGGCAGCCCTGCATCAACAGCTGAGGCATGATTGCCATGTGTTAAGCAATATAAAGTAGTGCTAAACAGCATTTACCATCATGAAGTCAATGTAAACAAAATCACACACACCAACTACTACAAATGTGGTCAATGTAAAGTGATATTGGCCAATGACCAGCAATGATGGTTAATATTGAGCAATGTTGGACAAGCTGGGTCTAGGTAGGGCATAGCTGAACAAAAGCCAACATGCTCATATTTGCTCTACTGGCCCCTAAGCTGTCTGGTCTGCTCAATATGAAAATATAAGTGGCAATGGGCCTTGAACCCAGGATACTGTGCACTACAGTCATAGTACTGAACCACTAAACCATGACAGTAGTGCAGTGGTTAGCCTGTATGAAGAAATGTTGAGAAGTCGATGCAAAGTATTTCACGGAAACCCTGCAGGCACAGCATAATCCCTGTCGAGCTATGACAGAAAGGTGAGTCCTGCAGTAAGAATAGAACCTGACTTTCAACACACACAGTACAAATGTTAATATTGGACATGTAGACATATATCAACAAATGTAGTGGACCTCAGACAGCAACATACTGAAAGGTCACACTGGGCTTGCTCACACACTTGAATACATGAGACAAATGTCAGGCAACAGAACAGTGACAGTCTGAACTGGGCATGCTCACTCACTTAGGCCATGTTGGAGTACAGCATTGGGCCACACATAGCAGGCAGTTGCATGTGTTAACCCAGGAACCTCTCACTACCCAGCAATCTGCCCTGTGCACACACTTATATGACAACAGACACGTATATAATATAGTGGAACCCTGCCATAAGCAAATATGTTCTGTATATACCTAAGCGGTTCATATAAAGTGTGAAAGCAAAGATGATAAAAACCTGCAAACAGTATCAGCAATAAACATTGTGCATCATGGAAATGATCATAGGTTCAGAGGTTGATACTAGGCTATCTGCCCTAGGGCGTGTACAAGTATAGCCAGAGTGTGTTTGGCTTCTGCAACCCAGTCAAATCAGAATACTGTGCCTGTGAATAGTAGGTCACACAAGATAGCCCATTTACGTTCAGTGTATTGTGCCTCTGTCTAGCAGGGACCCAAAAGATATCCCATGGGTAAACATGCGATCACCCATCCACTTGTCAAGATGTCACCTGTAGGTGGTCAGTGGGTGGCTCTGCCTATGCAAAACTGGGACTACACTCCGGAGTGAGTGGAGGCTTTCTGATAATAATCTGTCCCCCCAGCATGTCCTTTTAACATCAGTGCTGAGGTATATGTCCCTGGAGTGTGTAGCACCAAGGGAGTCAGATATCCTGAGGTGGAGCATGTCCAGTAAGTCTGGGTCAGATATTGCCTTCAACTACAGGCACACAACACATCTGTGTAGGTGGTAAGTGACTGAGTAGAGCTGGAGTTACTGTGTCAGAACTGTGCAGGGCATCTGTATGAGTCCCTACATCTGCTCAATGAGTAACATTTGTGGCCATTACAGTTGCTGCAGGTGTCAGGTAAGGTACATCCCAAATGTGGCATAGTAACCAAGCATGGTTGTGAAGAGTATAGGGGCGCAATGACCAGACGTGATCAACATGTGAAACCATGTGGGATATGGTGGGCTATGTAGATGTACTGTCTAACCACTATGGCAATAGGATTGTCAAAGGTGAGAGTACGAACAGGTCGTGTCCCCAAACCCGTAACAACTACTACTGTATGTAATGGATTACAACCTATGTGGTAATGTGTGGGCATCTTGTCATCCTCAAAGGGGATGACTATACAACTAATGGCATGTAGCCGTGGGCCATGGCTCAGGCACCAGTCAACCTATCTCTGTGAGACCCTGTATGAGTATGCATGTGCCAGCAGGAGAGTTGATTATGGCACCCAGTTTGCAGTCATCTGTGAACATGGGCAGCCATATCCCTCCTGTGATAGCCTGTACATCACACAAATATATACTGAACAAGAGAGGTCCCAAGACTGAGCCTTGTGGGATGCCATGTGTAACTGGTGTATAGTCAGACATGGCACCTGCAACACTGAGCATGTGGGTGCTATCCCTGATCCAGGTAGCAATCCATCGTGTCAGATATGTGTTGATATTGATGCTGGTGAGCCTATGCATAATGGCCGAGTGGGGTATTGTGTTGAAGGGTCGTGCAAGGTCCAGGCAGGCTGTGTGGACAACCGTCCCAACACTGATGTACCTGGTAACTGTTGAAAGAATATGAACAGGTCCAACAGGCAAGATCTGCCCACAACAATGCTGTAATGTGTAGGACCCAGTGTCTGTAGGTTTCCCAAGTCTATGTGCATGAGTCCCATTACAATACACTCCATAGCTTTGCAGAACAGGCTAGTTAGCCTTTTAGGCTGATATTGTCTGTGGTCTGTTATGGCAGTATTCAGTGGAGCGGGACCACTATCGCTGTATGCCATTCCGTGGGTACATATCCTGCAGTAACTCGTATATCGAACAGTGATGTAATGTGAGTGTTACGTCTGTCATGAAGGCTGTGTACGACACAGGCCGGGACACTGTCTGGTCCCATTGATGCTGTGTTGTCCACTGTGGGGAGGGCAGCACTCACCTGTTTACTTGTGATGTCTGGGAGGTTACACTCTGTTGGTATGGATAGTACCACCTTAGGGGCGATGGGGGGGGAAACATCTGCACTGAACCTGTTTGCCAGGATGATGGCAATGTCAGTGGGTTCAGGGTATGTTTAATCAGTATGCAGTAACACACAGCATATCAGTGAGTGTCCAGCCAGGTACCTGAATTAACTGAAAAAGGCCTTGTGAATGTCCGACTTGTCTGGTGCAATTGTCCGTTAGAAGCGTGCCTGACATAAATACCCGAGTGATTGTAGCAGTCTGCTAGTACAGATCACAGATGCCTTCCCTGTCTGGGATTGTGCTCTATCATGTAGTAGCTTCCTCCATTTGTTGTAAAGCGTATTAATGGCTGGGGTCTATCAGACAGGTCCACAGTCATTGGAGGAGTGAGTCCAGTTGTTATTTTGGATGTAACAATCCATGCGGTCCACTAGGTGTCCATAGAATGTGTATGTAAAGGATTCAGCAGTCTGAGCCATACTTACCACTGATCCAGGGTCTCTGAAGGATACCAACATGGTTTGGAGGAGTGTGACATTTGCTTTTGGGAAGTTCACCAAGATTACCCAGGATGGGTGTGGGGACAGGATATGGATGTCCAGTGAGATAAAGTATGTTCTGCCCTTACCAATGAGGGGTATATCGCAGGTGTGGAACATAGAGTCCCCATATCGGTGATGATCATGTCCAATATGTTGTCCCCTCTTGTGGGTGTGGTGACCGGTTGTGCCATAGCATATGAGTTTAGAAATAGTAGCAACTGTTGGGCGAGGGTGTTGGGGCCTGAGTACTATCCACAGTCAATGTGTGGGTATTTGATGTCACCCAATATAATGGTGTTTGGGGAGACCTTCATATTGTCCAATGTTCCCAGGAAAGCTGAGTGAGGTTGCTGAGTTGGGGAGTGTGGTCTGTAGCAGGCAACAATCTAAAAGGCATTTTTGCACAATGTTAGGTGCATATATATGGTCTGTGATGCATTGTGCAGTGCTACCAACCAGGAGGTATGTGTATCTGTGATGTATATGGATATTCCCGCTACTTGTGTTGGCCATTTTGACTTATGTGGTCAGAAAGCATGGTACGAAATACAACCTGGTAGTGCTGGTGTGCATGTGGGAGCCTGAACCGTGTCTGTTAGTGCATTGATATTGCTATCGTCCATACTGAGGAGATTCCTGAGTGGGTGCAATTTGAGGGTAATACATCTGGTGTTGAGCAGCATTACCCTCAGTGTCGTGTACTCTGTAATGTCTATGGAGGTGGTTCTGTCCTTTGAGCCCCGCTTAAATAAGGCAGTATGGTGGCAGCAAGTGCCCTAGCCAGTATTCAAAAGTCCAAGGGTGACAGGTGCAAGCTGTCCATAGGGAAGCTACGTGGCATGTTGAGCATGTCACCCCGGGTGACAGACACTGTATCCCCTTTGAATAACACCAATATGTTAGCCAACTGTTAAACGTGATCAGTTTGTTGGTATACTGTGACATCATACTTGGTGAGTGTAAGATGCTAGACAAGGTCAGGGTAATACTGGACTGGGCTACATGATCACAGAGTTCCTCTATGTTTCATGTCATATGGTCCAGGGAGGAACGTCTGAGGTTGTATGCACCAGCATGGACAATGATGGAGCCAGTCCTGGACTTGCTTTGGAGTGACCTGAGTGCATGTGTTATGTGGCGTATCCTGGCACCTGAGAGACAGCTCAAAGTGACTATTCCCTTGTTTGGCCTGGTGAGTGGGACGACAGTGTGTTTAACATTGTGTCACCTATAACAAGTGTATCAGGTGTGTTGTTTAGCCCAAAGGGCAGTCAGTGTGTGGCACACTGACATTGTGATCTGTGTGACATGTGGGCATTGTAGTGGGGTAGCAGTTGTATGCGTGTCTGCTTTGGAGGTCTCCGCTGCTTAGGCAGAGTGTATGTAGAGCCTCCGAATATGTGTATGTGTGATAATGTGGTTTGTTTGCTGTCACTATCGGTGTATTTGAGACTGATATGTGGTGTGTGTGGTCACCCTCACCACCTGATAGACTATATCAGTCATGGGTCGAGAGAGCTCAGCGTCCTGTATGTCAATATTGTTACATCTCCCACATATATGTGAGTGTGATGTGAGGAGGAGAGGGTTATCTGTGTACATGAGGCAGATGTGACATTGTGTCATAACCACAATATTCACTAGCTGGACTGGAGAGTACACATGAAACTGACCCCTGGACATGCCAGTGTATTATGATGACATACTCTGTAGCCTGATCACAAAGGATCAGTAGGGTGTTAAGTGTGTAAAAGAGTATAACTGGGATTAGTGCTCAGGTTTGTCGGTGTTTTGTAAAGAGTAGCTGAGAAGGAGTCCAGACTGAGAATCATGACATGTCCTTCAGCTATGTAATAAATAGTAATGTACACGCATATATGTGCTGAGTCAGGGACAACTGTACCTTACTGACATTGCCGACATCCTGTCAGACAGGCCCATGTATGCATACCCACCTTCCACTGATGATAGTCCCTGACATCATACCAGGAGATATCACGTGTAGAATGGCTGAACAGATCCCCCCAAAGTCAAAATCATGGCAGCAATTGGATTACATTGTTTCCCAATAGGTGTCATGCATGCACTACAGAACAAACAGACCCTGCACCTGAACAGTCTGTTGAGCCTCATCCACTCCACAGGACCTGGAACCGTCAAATGCGTTACAGCAACATATGGCACTCCCCATATGTATGGGTGCACAACACACCATGGGAAGTATAGTCCAGTAAGCCTATAAAGTCTGATCTCCAAGGCCATGGAGTGCATCATGGCAGAAGTAATAAACAGAGCTATTGGAAACTGACAAACACACAACCCTACCAACTGTGGTATATTCATGTGCAGATCATGGTTCCCAAGCATGCTACACCATCTGCAAGGCAGCCACCCAGGACATACATCACGGAACAGAGCTACACATGTTCCACATAGACTTTGAACAGCTCTTCATCAACATCACAGACACATGTCGTATCCACAAAACCAACAATCTGTGCATAGATATGTGTTGACATATGAAGGGATGTCAATGTGTCCACAGATAGATCACACAAGGTGAGACTCACGGGGTCCTGTACAAGCTGTTGATACCTGCCGACCTACATGGATCATTCCTGGGATTGCATAAAAATGTGTACACACATTACCATGTCCAGTCTGATGATGTCATCATCCTACAAATATACCAGGAGAACAGAAACCACCCAGTAAAGCATATAGCACCGTGTTAATGCATATCTCTCTAGTATCATAACATAGTTAGGTAGGGGTTTGAGTCCTGCAAACGCCAAGTGTGTGGGGAGGTATGTGTGCGATTTCCTTTGAGAGGAGTAGCCTTTTTGGAGACTGGGAAAACACATTAAAAGAGATACATCCCTCTTTGGAAAGTCTGATGATGTCAGCATCCTACAAATATTCAAGGAGAACAGAAACCACCCAGTAATATAGCGCGCCGTGTTAATGCATATCTCTCTACTATCATAACATAGTTGGGTAGGGGTTTGAGTCCTGCAAATGCCAAGTGTGTGTGTGTGGGAGTGTCTGTATGTGTGTGATTTCCTTTGAGAGGAGTAGCCTTTTTGGAGACTGGGAAAACACATTAAAAGAGGTACATCCCTCTTTGGAAAGTTCAATGATGTCAGCATCCTACAAATGTTCAAGGAGAACAGAAACCAGCCAGTATTGCATATAGCACGCCGTGTTAATGCGTATCTCTCTAGTATCATAACATAGTTAGATAGGGGTTTGAGTCCTGCAAACGCTGTGTGTGTGTGCGCCACAGGTGGTCAATACAGTGTGGGTTTTGCTTTTATTATGGTATGACATATGTTTCAAACAGTATGTACATATAAGTGAGATACACCTGCAATATATTACTGACATATTGCAGTTGAGACTTTCTTGGGAATCAGAGCATATGTATAAGTACACCTTTTCTGATGTGCATGCAGTGTCTACTCTCACCTATTGACATTATGCACTATGTGTGATTCTACACTTGTCTGCCTGCAGTTAGTACTTTTCGGAGTGATTCAGTGGGGCACAGCTAACATTGGTTTACAAATCAGGGACATTCCTGTAAATCAGTTACAGTTGGCGAGTCTGGCCTCTGCCCTATTCACCTTTGCCAGTATTTATCCTGGTCTGATACTGTGTGGTGTTTGTAAGGTGCTACTGTAACATTATTCCCTGCTAGGATGGCTGGTTCTCCTTTCACAGTCATGTCATGCAATTCCACAACAACTGCTGGTAAAGACCCACAGAACAGGATTTGTCTTATACCATTCCTATTTTCCATTTACATTCATTGCAATGTATGATATATTTATGTGAGAAGCAAGCTATTGGTATATCAGCTGTGGCTTAGTGGTAATTCATGCAGTCTATTGAGTCAATGGTCTGAGGTTCAAGACTGGCAGAGGCTTTTTCTTTTGCTGTTCAGCAGAACAAGGGCCTTGCCATAGAGTGACTAAGGCACTTTTAAGCAGTTGTAAGTGGGTTTGCACGACGCTTAGCAATACTTAGCTAAGCGCACACATGTGCACACTCACTTAAACCCGTTTACTACTGCTTAAAAGTGCTTACTCCCGCTAACCCCCGCACTAATTTCTTTTAAAGAAAAGAAAATGGGGAGATAGGAAAGTGGTGAAAAAGGGGGCACAAAGAGGGACAGACAGTAGGTAAACAAGCTCGGGATGTGCAGGATGGGTGTAGGAAAGGTCCATAGCTGCCCATTTCTTTAATAGCAACAGCTGTGCATATGCAATAAATTTGGAAATTTGAAACCTTCCACCCCTGGGAGAGGGGTGAGGACAACAAAGTATGTTGTACTGCCAATTCTAATTATCAGCTTACATGTCCAATGGACATGTGTGCGAAATGGGCAGCTATGTATGGGGCGTAATTTTTTGTGGGTACAGATTGCCCTTTTTTTTTTCAGGTGAGAGTGGGAAGTGAGGTAGAGGAAGTAGGTATGTCCGGGGAGGTAGGTTGGGAAGGTAAACAGACAAGACGCATACAGGGGTGGTGTATGACACATGGGGTGGGTGAACACAATTGACGGGGTCGGATGTTTGGAAATCGCAAGCCCATGAGCCCACAGATGGTAACAGTGGAACTGAGATCCCCACCCATGGGCAGTCACCACTGAACCTTCACAGCCCCGAGGGTGGCTGCGTAGGACAGGCAGACTCACCCATGAGACGTGCCATTCTTGCCTTGAGCTAGCGTAGGGGATCAGCGACTGAACACTGGATCTCCCTACTCACCAGAACCTGGACCCTTCGAAGGGTGACAGGTGGCCCATCTCCGCCCACGCTTGCATGGGGGGATGAGACCCATCCCCTGCAGCGCTTCCACCTGAAGGTGGCACAGGACCACCGGAGGGGGGGAGCCCGGGCTGGGCACCGGACCTGCTGGTGCCCGGTGCACTCGCCAGTTGAGGAGGGACAGGTGGGTCCGCTGGGACCGGCCTTCCCATATGTTCTGTGATTAGGTGTGTTTAATTACAACATAAACAAAACAGCATTCCAGATTAGTTGTAACAGCATGCAGTAATATTCGCATTAACCCAACACACCAAGGTTACAACAGTTGAACAGCAAGCATAACACATGCATATATTGAACCACAGTGGATATTCCAACAGCATGCAGGGATGTTTGGTAGCAACAGGCCACCATGATTGTGGTGTTTAAACAGGGCACATGCATCAACGTGAATGCAAATATTTATAGAACAATAGGACATATGTCCCAACAAATATTTAAGATTACACATACCCATTGAGGTGTGGAATTGCATGGTTTATGCACATACAGTAGGGTGTAGAAAAAACCTCGGTTTTGTCTACACTACATTTCTAGTGACTGCAAGTGTATATCCCCTACATGTATTATTACACTTGCCACCATACATTAGGTTGTGTAATGGGTTTGGCTAGTTCAATATATGCCTGACCTATATTTGACATACTAACTGTCCAGGATGCAGATGTTACTGCTACATATTTCTTGATTGCATTTATATTTCTTTATCTACATATCTGGGATGTTTTCACATGACATTTTCACTTTGATTTGTGCAGAACCCTGCATTTCTTGACACACACTCACATTTCTGGGGAAAAATAACATGCTACACGTGTGCCAGATTTACTTATTCATACCAGCCAGTAACTGACTGTTGTGGACTGTATATATGTTTCACAGCTACTAGCACTTCCATCTCCCACTTTATATGGGACTGCACAACTCTGTGTTGCCAGCACCTTTTCAAACAGTACTGTTTGTATAATGCAAGGGTACAACATTTCAAACTCTGTGACACAGACACACTCCGGGTTTTAGACCTTTATTAATGACATTACACACTTTTCCACAGGCTCACTCCTTTATTTGTTTTAATGGTGTATATGGCAGACATGTTCAAGACATATTATACCTTTATTAATAGGTTAGAACACTCTTTTTTCAGGCTCACTCACTTATTTTATATGACAGTGCCTGCAGAGATATTATTCCAGACATATGTTACCTTTCTTAATGGGTTACTACACTCTTTTTCTGCCTCTCTGAAGTTTTTATCTGACAGTACATGCAGAGGACTTATTCAGGCAATTTTATAGCTGTATTATTGGACTACAACACTTTCTTTTATGCTCTCTCCCATATTTTATATAACAATACATGCAGAATAATCACTAACCTGCCTGGTGGCGCAGCCTTAGCAGCCTATCAGCATAGGCTTGCTGATTCGCAGCACGGTCACCTGCAGCTGTAAAGTAAATGAAGTGATATTGAGACATACCCATCCGTTATACATACTCCATTATCAATTCTTACATACTGCATTCCATGGCTACATACTCACTTGTGGGGCATCCCGCATCCCACGGGCCTCCTGTATCCATTGATTCAGGCGGTCCTGCTTTCGTCTCTTCAGGTCTGCATAGTGGTAATGGACCTGCTCACCAGTCCGAGGAACACCTGTACCACTGGTGAGGTCACGAGCTAACCGGTTCCAAGCCTCTGTACTCCGTCCCTTGGAACTGGCCCTGCAGGAGTCTTGACTCATGATGGTGGACAAGGAGCCAAACCATGTATTTCGACTCCTTGATGCCCCAACGTTGCGCTCGGAAGCGTGTTCCCTCTCCAACACCAGACATTCTAACTGCAGATGTGAGCTACAATCAGTTATGGCATGTATTCCTGCCTGTGGGGCTGAAATATGCCGCATTTCCCACACTTTTTTGTGATTGGCCGTTTTGTAAAATTCTCGGCTGACTGCAGACCTGCTTAGTAATGGTTAAACTACCATTAGTAAGTATATGAATGTTAACAGTGGCTGTTTCCCCTATGCTGTCATGGCTTAGTGGTTCTGTACTTTGCTTCTGATGCACAGAGTCCTGGGTTCGAACCTTGTAATTCATTTTATTTTCATACTGTCCACACAGGCTAGGGGGTGTGGCTGCATTTAAGCAACTTTGCTCTATGTTGCTCCTTGGTGCCCTGGTTGGCATGGCGCGCACGTCCGCGCAAACACATTGCGGTGGGTAAAGTGCTATTAAACTATGGGCAACTCAATTGCACTGGGTGAAGCGCTGCTTACCTGCAGGCAATTTTATATTGGGATCCTTTAAAATATTTATTTTGTTCACTGATACATTGGCCATTTCACTGCTTTTTAGTTATGTTTAAACATATTTGTTGGGTATTATTCCATATACTGATTTAAAAAATAAATATGAAAGGGAGTGGTGGGACTCGAATCGTGAATGCCTCTTCTTTGTGCGAACGCTCTACCATTACGCTATTGCTATTTGTTGTGATTTGCATAAACATTCTTTCTTATGCTCTTCCATGTCAGAATTGCTAACTGTAGCTAAGCAATGGGCACACCCGCGCACACACACGCAAATACGGGCAGCTATTTTGGGAATTTAAAAAAATATTAATGTTATGCATTTTAGAACTGTGATGGGGGTTTACAATATCAGACAGTGAGGTGTTGGGTGCAGGGACATTTGAGTGGACTCGCTCTTGTTTATTTGCTTTTATTTTAAACACTTGCAGGGGCGTGGACATTTAGACTGCTCGGCAGTCGGACACTCCCCCTGCTTTCTTACACGGTCCGTGTAAGACTTACGGTTAAGTCAGCGTGCCCTCATGCATATTCATGGCACGCTGACGTCATACTGTTCAACTGCAGCCTCCGAGTAAGACTTATTAAGTCTTACACGGAGGATTCATGAATCCAGGGGGTTATCTTGCTCTTTGGAAGAAAAGCTATGATAACTATGGATAAAAATTTAAAGAGCAAATACATAACATTGTCAACAAAGACCAATATAGTCAAACTATACTTCTCCCAGCAATAACATATGGCTATTAGAAATAGACTTTCAATATAGTTGGGTACCAGAAAATTGATGGTGTTAATGTGTGCTGTTAGACAAATCTTTTGAGAATTATGTGGATTGCAAGAAGATCAAATCAGGTGATACTTAAAATAAACCCAGACTGTGTACTGGAAGGTCTAATGTTGTTGTTGTTGTGTCTTTCAGCTTTTCCCGGTTAGGGGTCGCCATAGCGGAACTCCGGTCCGCTAATGATTGTCAGTAGATTTTTACGTGCCGAGTTGCCGGCCCTGACACACAACCTTCAATGAAGGTACGCCCATTCACGCATGTCTCCACACAGAAGATGCTCTAGCTGAGAATCAAACAGGACGTCTTACTGTGAGGCGACAACGCTACCGCAGCACCACTACCCGCAGTATATACTGAAAGGTCTAATAATAAAACTAAAATCCAAATATTTTGATCAGATTATGCAAAGAAATGAGTTACTAAAGAAATCACGGATACTGGGAAAGACTGAATGTAAAAAAGAAAGGGGAGGCAGATGACATCAATACTAAAATAATGAATATGAATTTGCAAGAAATTAAAGAATCAGTTGTGGACAGACAGGCCTGATGTGTTGAAGTCCTTGAAGTCACTACTAAACAAATAAACAAGCTTGATTGAACTTTGCCTTACAAATCCTTAATTTTCTTAGTCCTGTTGTTTAATACTCTAGTACTCAGTTTTACTTTCATATCTAAACAACAGAGAATTGAGGCATGTCCTTCAAACCCATGATGTCACCAAGGCATTCACCATCACTTGTTCAAGACAAAAACACGTTCCTTAAAAGAATGTGCATTAGAAAGGAATGAAGTAATCTGCTATTTTCTAGTTTAAAAGAAAATAGAGTAAAAGTTAGATTCGACTGTAAAAGCCAATGGTTCTGGTATGATACTTGAGAAATGCACATACCTCAAATACAGAATATGGCCGGTATTCATAGTTAAGCAAATGTGTTTAGGCTATCTGAGATGTTTGGGGATTATTGCAGCTCAGCTGTGATTCATACAGGCCATTTATGCAAATGTGCAATGACCTTGAATGTGCCTATGCAAATATGTGAATAATGAGATGGAAATGAGGAATGATCTAAATTTTCATATGCTAATAAAGTATGTTGCATACCATTTCACATTCACATTAATATTTTCCTGCTTTTCCATGCTGGTCGCAGATGCACTTTATAATGAGAATCCTTGCCAAATCTGTTGTAGTTGTAGTTGTATTCGGTGAAAATGCTGTCACAGCTAGCGTTACTATTTCCAGGTCTGAGTTGCTTGTCTTGGCTAAAACTGCTTGTGTCCAGTGTCACTTGCCAGCCAAAAAGGCAAAAAGGATAACTCATTATATGTTTGACAACCAGGAACTCCTTTACAGATTGAGAGTGGACAGAGACATTATAAGGGTAGTGGGTATGATTGACCCATATAAGGGCATGGAGGAATGCATAGACTTCCTGTCCCTATGGACACTATGGTAATTACAGCCCAGACCTTCCAGAGACAGACTGTGGACATGGGGATTTTACAGCCTTGAGGATAACTGCAGCAGTTTCTGGATGTGCTCTTGGCACATGTGGATCAGTATATCTATTTCCCAGTGTCACCTCAGGACCAAGCCAGGACTATGCATGCCTTTTATGGGCTGGCACATTTCCCTGAGGTACTCAGTGCAATAGATTGCACCCATGTTACAATCAGGGCTCCTTTTGGCCACAAGGGGAGTGGTATCGGAATAAGAAAGGCTACCATTCCATCAATTGCCATATAGTGTGTGATGCATGGGGGTCCATCACCAGTGTCTCTGCCCAACATCCTGGCAATGCACATGATTCCCATATCTGGCACACTAGCTTACGCTACTGCCTTTTCCTGCATAGTAGGATTCCAGTGGTCATCTTGTTGATAAGTGGAAACATTTTTTACATTGTATTTAAGTAGTTATTCATGTTAAAATGTACTGCTGAATACTAAACTTTTTGTTTTGTTTTGTCCGCCCCCTCCCCTTTCTCACTCTCTTTTTTCAGGTGATGCTGGATATCCATTGGAGCCATGGTTCATGACACTAGTGAGAATTCCAAGTGGAGCTGCAGAGGAGACATATAACACATCCCTGTCCCAGACCAGCATTGTCATCAAGAGGTCTTTGCCCTTTCGAAGACCTTCTTCAGATGCCTGGATGAGACTGGGGGTGGCCTTTAGTATGACCCACCTTCTGTGTGCAGGATGTTTACTGCATATTGCATTCTTCATAACATGATCATGCATTGGTCTGGTGGTGAAATGACCCATGTGGTAACTGCAGCTCCCAGTTCCAGTCCCACTATAACTAATGTTGACCACCTGGCAGCAGTAGTAAGGGACCCCATGCGATAAGCTCATGCACAGCATGCAGCTGTGCAAGTAAAGAGGCAGCATCTAGTCCACAACTGTGGACTGTGATATTCAGGTTAGTGTTTATTTATTGTAAAAAAACACAGAGTATAATTGATGCATGGAGTGATATCCTTGGTCCTATGCTGTGTGGTGCATGGTCTGCTGACACTGTTCATCTGACATTCTCTCTCATCTTAAAATATTTTTTAATTACCTTTTGGAAAAGTTACTCATAATACTGTTACTTAAAGTCATGCCTGAGTGCTCACTGACTCCTCTGCAGTGATGTCATAGGGTGTCATATAAAAAATAAATCACATTTTTGTCTGCTTTGATGAATAAGTTCTGCTGTACTGCTTACATAACTATACAATTACTAAATATTGTTAACAGTGAAATACTTCAGGAGTTAATGCATTGCAAATTCAATGCAAATGTAGTATACTGTCTCTTTTATATCATGTCATCTCTTCTTAGATTATTCTGCGGGTACTGTACAGCAGATTCATTTTATGCTGTCATACACAATTTCTGACTTCAGAAACATAAAAACTATAGTTTGTGCAATGGGAAGGGTGAAGTGGTAGCAGGGTAAATTTACATGGCAGGATACTCATTTAAATCCGTCATTCACTTATTGTATATTTCTCCTGAAAAATGTTTCTACATTACTACTTTTATGTTGTAGGTAACTGCTACATCTAAGAATGGTAATCCATGTAGCACATATTTTTTTCTACCTTTCATTAGTGGTGTACATAGTAGCTTTACAGGGATGAATTGTATACATTTGTAAACTTGGTCCGCCCCAACACCATTCCAGTTAAACATACAGTTGTGTCTTTGAATTTGTCTGAATTTGAATTCACAGTAATTCAAGATCAAATGAGTCATACAGCTATCGTAAAAATAGGCTAGGTGATGGTGCAAATGATTTTGAAGAGGGGCTACTATGAGAACTGTAAGGTGAGTTGGTCTGTTGTTGTGACCTACTTGGTGCAGGAAATCCTGCTGACATTGATTTGACAGTGTTGCATGACCCTGATCATGACTTTTAATATGAGGTTCTGCTAGGTGTAGATGAACACTGACATGGCCTGCATGAAATATGTTGTGCTTATTCACCTTGACTACTTACATTACTTTCTTGAAAAGCAAGAGTATTATCATGCGACTCCCCCCCAACTTGTCTGGACAGTGCCCTGTCCTCTGCCCCTTGCAAGACTGACTTCAGCTTGACCCTTGCATCTCCTAACTAGTGTACAAATGGAGGCAACCCCTGATGCTTGGTGTGCCACTATACTACCCATCAGTGTGATCATTGCATTATCCCTACTATGTACCATTTCCAAGTAGTGCTAGAAATCACCATGTATACCTTGGAAGACTCTGACCATTTCCAGTAGACTCACTGGGCAGTGGGCTGAGCCCTAACAATGTCATGGCACATTTCCTGTTGGGCAGCCAATGCCTTATCTATCTCCTGGGGTAGCTGTAAGAAATCCCTTCTCCTGGCTTCCTTTATAAAAGTGTCACTGTGGACACTTTTACCTCTGAATGTCTGCCATCATCCTCAAACTGTTCCTCTTGGTTTGGAGATACTGGTGTAGACATGCAGAGGTGTTCCTCTTTTACAACTGTGAGTGGCATGTCAGTTTGTGCTTGACTTTGTGATGCACTGTCACCTCCTGCAGAGTTAGTAACACATTGTCAGGTGAGAAATTCTGTCATTAAACTTGCGGACTGCCTGCCACTTTCCTCAGGCAACTTCATAAATATAACTATGTCATCAGTAACAGCAACACCCATTCTGCTGCAGATATCATCCAAATTTATTGGTATAGTTGAACTATTTGTTTTTGATGTTGACCCTGTAAAAAAAAAATTTGAAAACATTAGCAATAATGGATTAGCATACAGTAATGTATGCTTACAAGGAGGTGGGTGGGACACTTACTGTGCACACTGACTTTATTTCTGTACTGGTGTACAAGGATCACCTAATAGTAATTGTGATGTGTTTAATGAGATCATTCCTTCTCAGCATTCACGTCTCTATATAAATATATGTTATGGATTTTAAAACAACCTTCATGAGCAGAAGTGTTGCTGCTGCATGCGTTGATAATATGCAGCAGTGTCCACACCAACTCTAGTTATTCCTGTTCCACCATCTTTTGAGTAATAGTCATCCCCATGAATGGATAGAAGGTATTCCTCATCTGGTATTAACCGAATAAAAATGAACAACAGTCAGCAGTGCTCCTCAGCTATACCAACCTTACTGCGGGAATACATGAATGGTCCTAGACTAACCAAAATCATAATGTGGTTAAAAAACAAAACAAAATGGAGTTGTCTGAATGTCACATTTGCAGGGATCTAGTTAACATGAGTGTGTGGTCAGAATATCAACACCCACTCTGTTGAGACCATAACATCAAACAATGCATTTGTCAAAAGCTGACATGATTGAAGTTCAACTCATAGAATACCACTGTAGGCCAGCAGCTCAAATGTCCATGCTTACTGCTATTTAAATACACTGTGCTCACTGCATAAATACATATATTCCTGTACACACAGTGACGTCTGAACTGCTGGCCTACCATGGTAATCGATGAGTTGAACTTCAATCATGTCAGCTTTCAATAAATACAATGATTGCAGCAATTTGATGTGTAATCTCTGCCCATCCAAAATTATGTACCACATCCCAGCACCACAAACAAACCATAAGCTCCTAACATTCCAACACCCCCCCCCAAAAAAAAAACTTAAAAGAAAAATTCTGCTGTGCTACATGAGACATACTGCTGTCATGGTAAAATGAAATAACCTTTACCAATGAGCATTAGCAATGGCAGTTATTAATAATATATTTTAATTTTAATCAAGCATAGAAGGAAATGGTAACCTGCGGTAGCATTGTTGCCTCACAGCAAGACGTTGTCCCAATTCGATTCTCAGCTAGAGCGTCTTCTGTGTGGAGGCATGCGTGAATGGGCGTGCCTTTGTTGAAGGTTGTGCGTCAGGGCTGGTAACTTGTCACGTAAAAATCCACTACGAAACATTAGCGGACTGGAGTTCCGCTGTGGCGACCCCTAACTAGGATAAGCCGAAAGACAACAACATAGAAGGAAATGGTACCTGGTTTCCTTTAAGAAAAAAATGTGTATGACAAAGCAGTTTTGTTTAAAAGAAATTTGCCGATATTATCAATAGCTATCGTAATGTCCCTGCTAGTAAACAGGGCTTGGTTAGAATGATGTCACACCCCACAGGGAGTGATTCTAACCCTGATTAATACATCCTTAACCACACTTTCCTCACTGTTGTTCTGGCAGTTTGAATGATGGTATCACCTGCAAAGCATGAGGCCACGCTCCAAGCTGGTCCAACAAGGAAACACTCATTATACTCTACCTCCTCAATGATTCTTTTCAGGAAAGATCAAGGCGTTCACTTGCCATACTACATGAAGAAAATAGATATTTGTCAGGAGTGGGGTGACCACCTTTCACCCTGACAGGTATAACCTGTTCCAGCCAGCAGAGTTGTCACGGGTTTGATGATTTTCAGAAGTATAGGGCTGACTAGCTGGCCAAGGGGGGTGGACCAGGCAGTTGCAAGAAGGCCAGAGTTCTACAGTAAGTAAAATAAAACTTTTTGTTTCTTAATGCTAATTATTTCATTGAGTCATATTAAGGATAAACAGTTTTACAAGTTTCCATAACTAGAGGTATTTTCGGTTTACTATCAAAATGTTGAAATTCATTTGGTCTAACATTCATATGATCGACCCATATAGTCGACACATGAATATTAAGTAGTTCATTTGGTCGACAGGAAGTGCATGCAGATTACCTGTCGACATTATGTTGTAAACAAGGCAAGGATTTTCCCTTGTCTACACAGTTTTGCAATCTCGGAGTTGTAATATATAAGTAGCAGAGGGGTGCAGGGAGGCACACCCCCCTGCAAAAACACTAGTGTTAGTTTGGAGGTGTGTTTCGACCATTTAAATTTAGACTTTTTTTTCATATTTTGAACATTCGGTGTAATGACTTTCGACGTTATGAACATTGACCATGTGAATTTCAACATTTTGATAGTAAACCGGTATTTTCTGAGAAAGATACGAGTACCTGAAAATATTACTTGTAATGCTATTATGAAATGCAGAGAAAGTCATGAACACGTTTGTAATCATGCATGCATCTTTTAAAAAAAAAGATGGCTATGAGTAATGTGTTAACAGATTTTCATAATATATACAAATGTGTCATGTTTATTAAAGTAAGAATCTGTATAGGTAGCTCTGTAAATTATGTACTGTTTACAAGTATTAATGTGTCTTTCGGCTTTTCCCGGTTAGGGGTCGCCACAGCAGAACTCCGGTCCGCTAATGATTGGCAGTAGATTTTTACGTGCCGAGTTGCCAGCTCTGACACACAACCTTCAACGAAGGTACGCCCATTCACGCATGTCTCCACACAGAAGATGCTCTAGGTGAGAATCGAACAGGACAACGTCTTACTGTGAGGCGACAATGCTACCGCAGCATCACCACCACAGTTTACAAGTATTAATGAATTCATAAATAATGAAAATAAAATTATAATTACACATTAAAATGTATTACTATTGCATAAAATGACTTAACAGTTACATTACATGAAGCCAGTTGTATGTAGGCCATAAAACTAAATCTAAAACAGCTGCTTAACACAGTTGCTTGTTCAAAAGTACTTCTACCTGCATGTACATCATGGCTGAAGTCTTAGATACCACACCCTGATTAGCAGGGTTGCCAGATACTTTTTTTTAAAAAAAAAATGCCCAATTAACTCCAAAATCCATCCAAAACCAGCCCAAATGTATGTCTTCATATCCCCAAGAGTAAATAAGAACAAAATGCCATAAATCATCTATAATTATGTATGTCATCATATCCCCAAGAATAAATAAGAACAAAATACCATAAATCAGCTATAATTAAAGTCATAATAAACCTTATTGTAACAAGACTGCACATGCTGAAAACATGATAAAACTAATTGTAAAATGTATCATGAATTACTAATAATTAATCTTAATTACCTGATACTTATTTATCTGTAACTGCGAAATATTCATCAGGTAGATCATCGTCATCATGATCATCAGTCGAATAAATGTTCGAATGGAATGTACGCAGCATTGCTGTTTTTGGGATAAATCCATTGCAACAGGTCCCTTTGCGCTTCATGTAGTTTTGAATACGTAACAAAGCTTCTAGCATGCCTTGCTGCATTCTCTTTCTCAGTTTTGTTTTAATCAGATTCATTTCAGGGAAAGTTCTTTCTATGGCTCTATGGCTGCACTACTGAAAGGCATCGTCAGCACCCTCGAAGCATCTGTGTGATTTCCTACAGTTATCCAAAACTGCTCGTTGTTATCGCTGGTTTGGCCATGACATTGTGCCAGTTTCCATCCACTGCTTCCCCAGATCTCCCCAAATTCCCTTTGTACAAAGGAAAAAATGACAACATTGACAGTTTTCGTTTCTGTGCGCCAAGGATGACAGAAGGTGAGAGATCAGCCAGAGATTTTAGCTGCTGCACATTTGCAGACAATCTCTAATATTGTTTCCTTAGAAGTTGATACATGATCTGGTACATTTTTTATCCCTGCTCTAACTACCTGTAGCAGATTAAACTCCCCCCTTGAATAACCAGCCAAGCAAGGCTAGGACTGTTTTATCTACCATCCTACACTGGAAAATTGTTCTCCCTTCCTTTTGTGCAATATACTTACTGACTGTTTTTTCTGGGTATATTCTCTGCTTCTGTTGTAGCCCCACTCCATTCACCCTCGCTACGCAAGGGCTCACTTCACTCTCAACCCACCCCCATATCAGTTCCTTTATACCTAACCACCTGTTTCCTGCCTCATTTAACTCCACTCACCTCTTTCCAATACCTCTATCTTACCACTCTCTTCCTACTACCCTGCATACTCCTATTACTTTTCTCCCTAATCAGTAGTTTCATATATCTGAAATCACTATACCATACCTTCTAACCTACTATTAACAACCTACCAGTCTCCAGTTTTTAACTTCCATACCACTAACTTGTCATTTTTACCCTCCTGTACCGCTAATCTCTACCCACATATATACTTCCTCTTCTACTATGCACAACTCAATCCTCTCTACCCTACTACTGCTTTCCTTAATCCTCCTACTTACCATCACATCACCTTCCAGTCCTTTATCTCCCTTTCATAAAGTTCCTACCTACCCACACATAAATAATTTCTCATATTCACAGCAACCTATTATAAACTCTCCCTCTATCTTGCCAATAAATACCCAACTCCCCAAAATAAAAATTCCTCCCTCTCACTTACTAACTTATAAAAACAAAAAAAAAAACATATCAGATACTACCCACCTGCAGTAAGAATCCTATACTACCCAACTACACTACTCATATCAGGCAACATACACCCAAATCCTGGACCAACCTCCAACTCTAGCTTACTTTCTAATACCGCCACAAACCCTGCCCACTTTGCCACAACAAAAAAAAATCACTTTCTACTCTAATACCCAAAGCATCCTTAACAAAGTCAGCCAATTCAATGCATGATTAGCTCGTCACACCCCAGATGTTATTTCAGTAACAGAAACCTGGCTAAAACCCCATAACCTTGACAGTAATATTCTCCCCCATGGCTACAATATAACATGCATAGATCGTACAAAGAAAAGGGTTGGAGTTGCTATAATGTATGCTAACCACCTCATCATCACCCATCCTCTGCAATCTATCCCATCCTTCTCTCCAGCTGAAATACTTTCAGCCAACCTCCTACTCATCAACCACACTACTATTACCATAGCAGCTATTTACATTCCACCAGGTGATAATATCCCCCTGCTGGAAAGCATCCTGTCCTATTTCTCTCAAAACATTTCAAATTAAACCATCATTCTTGGGGACATAAATATTAATTGGTTAACCATCAACAACCTTGTCCCCTCTCATCACTTGAACCTATATGGATTTACCCAGCACATCTCTCAACCAACCCACCTGAATAACTCTCACACTCTTAGTACCCTTATTGATTGGATACTTGTCTCTAATCCCTCTAAATATCACAAACCTCAAATACGTCCTGACTCCCTGAGTGATCACTCACCCATAACAGTCCTTAGATATACTAGCCACCTCCCTAAGCCACAGAGATACATCTCCTGCCACAATCTCTCCAATTCTAACCCTGAACCATTTAAAACTTTTTATATCTAAAGTAAACTGGTACTTCCTCACCCAGCTCCCACTCAATGAAGTTGTCCAAGCTTTCAAAAAAACATTCCTTGATATCATAAACTCTACAGCACCACTTAGAAAAATAAGGATAAAGGCAAATATAGCCCCCTGGCTCTCAAAAACTACTCGTACCCTTATGAAAGCCAGAGACTGAGCCTGGAAAATATGGCTACAATCTAAAGACCCTGCCCACCTGAAAAGATACAAAGAACAAAGTAATCAGGTTAAAGAACTCATCAATAAAAACAAAAAAAATCTACCACAACCCTCCTTCCACTCTAAAACCTGGCCCTAAAAACATTCTAGAATCCAATAAACCAAATACTACATCCTGGTAATCCTACCACACCCAACCCATGCCCTGACAAATCACCAGTAGAAATTGCCAACACCTTCAACACTTACTTCATAGAATCCATAGCCAAACTATTTAATCCTAATATCTCTAGCACTACCCCTCCAAACTGCCATGAAACTTCTTCTACTGCATACTCTCCTAAGACTTTCTCCATCAAACCTGTTCCCACCTCCTACATAAAAACTCTGCTCTCTAGGCTAAAACCATGCTCTGTATCTGCTGACAACATCCCTTCTTACTTTCTCCAGATTGCTACTCACTCGCTTGCCCTGCCTATATCCATCATTATTAATCGCTCTATCTCTGAATCTCAAGTCCCATCTACCTGGAAACAATTCTAAACTACACCCATTCACAAAGGAGGTAACTGCTCTGAAATCTCAATTTCAGACCTATTGCCATTCTGTCCCCTCTCTCTAAAGTCTTAGAGAAATGCATACACACGTAAGTTATACAACACCTCTTACAGGAAAAACTACTCACTCCTACACAGCATGGATTCCGACCAAAACAATGCACTACTACTGCCCTTCTCTCCTTTCTTAACACTATTTCTTTAGCCAGAGATGATCACAAACTTATCTCCTGTCTATTTCTTGATCTCTCAAAGGCCTTTGATACTGTTTCACACTCTCTGCTACTTAAGAAACTCACTGATCTAAATTTCTCCCCTGACATGGTAGCTTGGTTCTCTAGCTACCTCACAGACAGACTGCAATCAGTCAGATGATACTCTGCACTATCTACTCCTCTTCCAATAAAAATGGGTGTTCCTCAAGGATCCATTCTCAGCCCACTACTTTTTAATATGTTTACCAACTTACTTCATACATCCTGTCCACATTCCTCCATTGTCCAATACGCAGATGACTCCACAGTCATAACCATAGCTAAATCCCCCTCTGAACTCTAAATTGCTACCCAATCTTCCTTTAATTCCAGAGACATGGCTCTCCAACAAACAACTCATCCTTAACCAAAAAAAAAAATAAAACTACTACTCTTTCTCCCAAAAACAGCTAACCATATCAAAACTTTCTTTTCTATAACGTCACTAAACAAAACCCCTATTGCAGTAGAATCAAGTACAAAACTCCTAGGTGTTACCATTGATGACCAGCTGAAATTCGACCATCATAGGTTAATAGGTTCATAGGTAGGTACTAGGCTATCGGCCCAAGGGCCTACATAAGCCTAGCCAGCAAGGTTCCATAGCTTACGCCACCCAAGAGAGTTATTTTCCTGTGCCACTGTCCAGCAGAGACACAGAAGTGATCCCCGGGATGTATTTCCTATTTCCCATCCACTCATCAAGATTTTTCTTGAAGAGTGCTAATGAAGAACTTTGCTTGACATAATGGATAGCATGTTCCAGAGTATAGGAAGTCTCTAGGCAGGAATCTATCCCTCCAGTGTGTCCTGTTTATTGTGGTGACAAGGTTTAGGTCCCTAGAGCATGTAGCTTGGAGGGATTGAGATTTCTTTAGGTTTAGCATGTCCAACAGCTCTGGGTTTGACATAGCTTTATATGTTAGGCAGAGATCACCTAGGAGTAAGCAATATGCTATGGAGTAAAGCTGGAGTTTTTTGAGGCGGTCAGTGTACGGCATTTGTTTAAGGCCAGTAATCCTCTTTGTGAGGTACTTCTGTGGCCTTTCCAGCTGCTGCAGATGTCTTGTGAGGTACATTCCAAAAGGGGCGTTGTACTCTATAATGGGTCTAATGAGTGACGAGTACAGGGGAACAATGCCGTCTTTTTTCCTGGATGAGAACCCTTTTATGATGAAGTGTGCCACATAGAAGGACTTCCTGACTACTGTGGCGATGTGACTATCAAAGGAGAGACTACTGTCCACCTGGGTCTCAATGTCTCTTATCACGCACTCGGTGTTAAATAGATTGCTGCCTATGTGGTAGTTCATGGGTACAGTGTTTTTACCAAAGGGGATGACACCGCACTTTTTGGCATTGAGCTTGAGGCCATGGCTCTGACACCAGGCATCTGTCTCAGTAAGTCCCTTCTGTAAGATGTCCACATCATTTGGGGACTTGACTATGACTCCTAATTTGCAGTCATCTGCAAACTTCATTAGCCAGAGGACTTCTGTATTAGCCTGTACTTCAGAGAAGTAGATACCAAACAGGAGAGGTCCCAGGACGGAACCCTGTGGTACTCCACTTGTCACTGCTTTGAGGTCAGATTTGGAGTCTGCAACTTTTACAGTGTGGGTTCTGTCAGTGATAAAAATAATAATTGCATCAAGAAAACTCATCAGAAACTAGGACTCATATATAGAAACAAAAAATTTCTCTCCCATGAAGCTAGAATCAGACTTACGCATGCTTACCTTCTACCATGCTTAACACTGCTCCTAAATTCTTACTAATCTAAACTCTTCTCTACTATCAAAGCTTGAGTCAACATACCGCAATATAGCTAAATTTGCAGCTCAACAAACCTATAGATCCCTCCACTATCCCTGAAACACTTAAACTGGCTAGAACTACCCCACCTACTTCAGCTCACAAACCATACACTCAGTTTTGTATCAGCCAGCTTACTGTCCAGCCCTGTCCTCTCTAATCTCTCACTACTCCCCAATAAGAAATCTCAGAAGTTCATTCCATGATCTATTAGATATTTATAAACCCAAAACTAAAACAGGTCAAAACATATACAGCTACCACCCTTCGATAGCTTGGAACAAGCTCTTTCTTGAAATCAAAATCTGAAGAATCCCATACAATTTAAGTTGGCCATAAAAGAATATCTCAAACAACAATGGAGCTGCCATTGCTCTCATCCTCCCCGATTATAACCATCCAACTGGCACACCTCTTTCCACCACGACTTCTTTTTCCTACTCCTCTCTTTCCCTCCTCCCATCTTTTCATTTCTACAGTTCCCTTTATCCTGCTCCCTCCCTCTTCCTTCTTCCTAATATCCCTACAATTCCCTCTTCCCTTCTTCTCTGAAATTAACCTCCTAAGACATCATCACTGTTTCATTTCTCTAAACACGTGCTTCTCTTCTCTGTCATCTCTTTTTTACTTTGTATTGCTCAATTAGAGAGTCTACAATCAAGAATTACCATATTTAACGGGTCTATATTAGATGAGCGACCATTCCGATGTTCGAATCATAGATGGTCGACATCATATGATCGAATGTCAGAAAGGTCAAAGGTGAAAGTCAACGTCTTTTTACGTGCAGAATGGGAAATTTTCCCTTTCTGCACTGAAGTGCGTTCTCTGAGTTGGTATATTTAAATAGGGGTGTGTGGGGGGTGCAGCCCCCCATGTGTGGGATGCAGGGGGGCTTGCCCCCCTGCTCAGAGTGGTATGGTAAGTTTTTTTTTTTTATTATTTTATTATATAGTCGATGTTTTGAACTTCGCTCATGTGAGGTTCAAAGTTTTGACTATATAATATAAACCCTATTTAACTTACTTTTTTCTTTGAATGTATGAACTTAACATTAACTGCTTTGTTAATATTAGAGTAGATAAGTATTTAGTCTCTTACCTGTGTGTATAACTTTAGCTTATTTGAACTGTATTTTGGAGCTTTTCTCCCCAGGACTCTGCTGAAAAAGGGCTCTGGCTCAGTCAGACATTCCCGGTCAACAAACGTAAAATAATAAATTAATAATAAATAAGTTCTAACAGAAAATCATGACAGTGCTGTTTTATTTGCTCTGCTGAAGAGTGCTCAATATTAGACTTGTGCAACAGTAATTGGAATTCAGTGCCACAGTTAATAGCTGCTAGGGGTAGATGGTTAGAGGTGTTTTCCAGATCAAAAGTCATTGTTGCTCCCCATGATGTGAATGTGGTTGGTCTTACAATTTATGGAATCATGTTTTGATACAAAGTTAACAGTTCAGTCAGCAACTTTACAGGACGCTGGAATAATTTTTTTCACTCTGTTCAGTTCCTGTAACACGAGTCACAAAAACAGCAAGTAAAGTTTATTCTCTAGTGAAATGAACATGTGATACAGTAGCATAGCCGTGTAGTCATGCAGCTCATCTTTGGCTATCTGAAAAGGAAGCTTCAGTTTGTCATATTGATTAAGGACCCACTGAACCAGGGTTGCCAGATGTCCCTATTTGGGTGAGACTGTCCCGAGATCAGCAGCCTGATACAGAGTCCCGCACTGCCGGTTTAAATCCCAGGCAGCCTCCGCTTTTTTTTTTTTGTTTTTTTTTTTTTTGATTGGCTCATATACCGGCATACGGGCCAATCAAAAATCGCTAAACACAGAGCTTCTTGTGTTTAATGCGGAAGTTCCGCATTAAACACAAGAAGCTCAGTGTTTAGCGATTTTTGATTGGCCCGTATACCGGTATACGGGCCAATCAAAACATCACAAAACAGAGCTACTTCTGTTTAATGCGGAACTGCGATGTTCCGCATTAAACAGAAGTAGCTCCGTGTTTAGCGATTTTTGATTGGCCCATATACCGGTATACAGGCCAATCTGTGTTTATTTATTTTTGAAACAAACTTAGGAAAAAATAACTGACCAACAAGAAATCCAAAACAAAGGTCCCAGCAGAATTGCAAAGTACGAAAAAAACTGTTTTAATGAAGCGCTTTTCGTTGTCGTTAATATGGCAACTTCATCAGATTACATAAAACAAACTTCTTACAGGTTTAAATAAAAAAAAAAAAATCACATGATCAATGATCAGCTGATCTATTAAAACATCATGAATATTAAGCAGTCAAATCATTAGTAAAAGATCGCAACAAATTATATTGTAGCAAACCATGTCACCTTATAATCTTCATTGCCAGCGTAAAAATGACATTTTAAAACACAATGAATGTTGTACATATAATATTTTATAAATGATAATGCGGCAAAAGTGAAAATAAAAATCTACATGCCTTATGTTCATTTATGCCGCTGTTCAAATAAAACAGCTTCCAAAATTTTTATGTATAATGAAAATAGGGTCGTTCACTAGAAGACCCTCTCAGGTATTTAGAACAATCAGAATACAGTGAAACGACCATCAATAGTTCTACTGTCTGACTTTATAACTTATTTAACTTTTGTACCTTATCATAACATTGTAAGGTACTACTCCTACCGACCATTTAACTAACAGCCGACTGTTAAAGTCATACTTTCAAATGTCTACATATGAAAAAAACTGTTTTATACCATGCATCTCTATTCTCCTGTCAACTAATATTATAACAAGTGGTCTACTTATTCTATCTACATAAACTTTTAAGTTTTAAAAGACAGGCGACATCATGATGTTTTAATAGATCAGCTGATCATTGATCATGTGATTTTTTTATTTAAACCTGTAAGGAGTTTGTTTTATGTAATCTGATGAAGTTGCTGTATTAACGACAATGAAAAGTGCTTCATTAAAACAGTTTTTTTCGTACTTTGCAATTCTGCTGGGACCTTTATTTATTTTTGATTGGCCCGGGTCAATCAAATAAAAAATAAACACAGAGCTACTTCTATTTAATGCGGAACTTTGATGTTCCACATTAAAGACGTGGAAGACCCTTTTTTTTTTTTTTTTTTTTTGTTTTTAGTCTTCACTTTGTCCCTACCTGGCCAGTCGGAAATCTGGCAACCCTGCACTGAACCCAAGAGGCGGTAGACAGCCAATGAGTGTCTGACAACCTCAAAATCTTAAACGGTTCTTCTACAACATTAGTGCATTCGAATAATTGCTTATATTTCAGCTGGCGAATGGTACTGTGGGCAAACCAGTTATAGGTCTCCGATATCATGAATTCAATGTTTTTTGGTATCACCTTCAGTGCATGAGATGAACTTAGTTGAACTGAATGACATATATACTTTATGTGCACAATATTTTGGCAAACTTCGCAAAACTGTATTATGACTGAATTATTTCTTCCACACATAGTATTACAGCCATCTGTTGCCAAGCACAAGCATTTGCTAATTGGTAATTGATTTGACTCAAAAAAATGGATAATTGCACTGAATATTCCTTCTGCTGTTCCCAATTCAAGTGATATTATTCCAAGAAATATTGTGACAATAGAGTCTAGTGAATAACTGTAGTATCACACCTTCACACAGACCTGTTTTTCCAGGCCCTTATCAGTGCTTTCATCTATTATTAAGGAGTAGGCCATCTCCTTACTGTCTAACTTGACGAAGTCCGAGATTAATTCTTCACTCATTGTTGGGCCAAGAACATTCTTGATGAGTGCAGAACATTTTGTTTGGTGGAGGGCTATGTCTTTATCAGAAATGTCTTTAACAGTCTCTCCTATGCGATCTACTGTTGCAATACTGGAATAGCAGACAATATGTGCCACCAGCTTCAACTCAGCTACCTTGACAGTGTTTTCTACAGGTTTCACATGACAGCTGACATCATGTAAAGTCCATGTATTTGAAAATGGTCAGGCATTCCGTTTATGGTTTACTATTCCATTATGATTCACTAAATCTGCATGATGGGCACGAATGTGACATCTGCAGTACTGACAGAAACCAATGGTATTATTACCAGGCACACTGCATATCCAGTCTTTCAATGTGGGATCTTTTTTCCCAGATTTTGCTGTATTGCTTCTCATACTGTGATCACTTACCCATAACTAAGAGTGAAAGTGGCACACTTTGCTCTTGAAAAGGCAGTCCCACTGCCCTCCCTTGGCTTCCGATAGTTTTTCCAATAGTTTTAAATATACAGACGACAGTTTTTCCTAACAAAACATTGTGGAAGTTATCAAAGCATGAAGGTGTAGCTTCTTGATGTCACATTCAGAATGGTTTGCACCTTGGACTTAAATCAAAGTTTACATCCTAAAAAAGAAAACAAAAGAAACGTAAACTCAATTTAATACAGTGCTTAACCAGACAGCCATGAAATTACGTTTTTAATCACTTGCAGTCTCTTGATACAATAGGGTTTATTATGATTTTAATTACAGCTGATTTATGGCATTCTTTCTTATTTACTCTTGGGGATATGAAGAAATACTGTGTTCCACACATTATAGATTGCCCTGCACCATAAATAAATTACCGACTGTAAAAGTGGCACAACGTTTCTATCAAGTTTCTTATAGAACTGGCTCTTAGCAGTCTGTAGGATACCTAGTATAGTAACAGGGCTATGAGTTGGTCAATATAGAAAATGTTGCTTAGACCTTTTATCCTTTCAAAAAGTTTTCTCTTCTGGTGTTTCAGTTGTTCCATGTACCTGAAGAGACACATGCCAAAGGGTGCAATATATTCAATGACTGGCATAACAAGGGTGTTGTAAAGGGGGCAATGGCATCCCTACATGTAGATGCAATCCTTCCATTTATAAGCTGTACAACATAGGAGTTCTTACCATAGGCACATATTGGTCAAAAGCGAGGTCACTGTCCATACAAGTTTCTTAAGGATCCACATTGAAAGGGTCTGTTACACATAACATTTTTAATATATGTTCATAGTGAATACTACTGAAAAAGATTAATTCATGAAAAGACTGCTTTTTTTAAGTAATCATGTGAGCTTCTTTGTTGAAATTATTAGTAACCTGCTCACAGCTGATCCACATTAAAAAAGGCAACCTTCCACATAATGCACTACTGAAAGGAGTAATTGTACCATTTCACATATTGAGTTATGTTGCACAAGGAAAGCATAAATATGAGACATTGCAGGCCAGACACGGGCGGCACACAGCAAAATTCTGAGCCAAAAGTTGGATAGTTAAAAGCACTACTGATAGATACCTCTCAACCTCTTGGAGCAAGAAATATGGACAAAACCTTAAAAAATGGGGAAACAAAGGCCCAAAAATTGGGACAGTTTCTAAATATTGCTCTTAGAAAAATTACAGAATAACAAGTTTTGCATTAGCATGAATTTTCTGAATTATATGAAGACTGAAACTCATATATCTGCCTTTACTTTCCAAATTCAATCCTCAGTGATTTGCCAGAAAACCACAGTTTATGATGAGGAAACAAGACAACAAAATATTAGGCAAAAATATGGACATTCTGCAAAAATCTGTGCAGTTGAGAGGTAAACCACATACAGTTTTACCCTAACCTAAAAGCAACAAATATATAATTTACCCACAATACCCACACTTCCAATATACAGCATGATGCATCTTTAAAGAACGCTCTCTATATATATTTATATATATACTGGCTAATGGAATAGGCATACTAATTGCTAAAATAAATGCAACAAAAACAGTCAACATCAAACAAATGTTACGTTCTCTGCACTTCTTAACAACAACAGACAGTTAACCTACTCCCCAGTGCCTACGGTCCTATATGCAAACTTTACTTAAGGCAGCTGAGAACACGCAGTTTCTTTCATCCCTGGGCCTGTGCTGGGCCTGGCCTGCAGATAAAGGCAACAACCTAACTGCCAAGAACACTTTATACCTGCTCAGCAAGTACTTTAAAGCGAAACATGAACATTTACTACTTTACTCCCTAATTCCTGAAGTTCAAATGCAAATGTGAACTTATTTCAATAAGTTAATCTCACCAGAGTCACCACTGCCATGCCAGGCAGTCATTAATGACTCATTATTTCTTCACAGTTCAACACAGTACTTCTTTAACTTTGGTAAACTATGGTTAATGGTGCACACACCTTAGGTTCAAAGAAAAATCTTATCATCATCACCAGACCAGACTCACCCACCACCACTTCTTTTTATCCTCAGAAATTAAATAATCAGAGAGTTGAAGTGCAACAACTTTATGGGAGGTCAGGCCCGGGTGGGAGTTGAAGAAGATCAGAAACTTACAGTAAGTTCAGTCTGCTCCTGCTGCTTCTGCAAAAAATCTCTGCACGCCTGCTGGCTCAAATGATCAGAGTTGAAGTTAAACAACTTTACGGGAGGTCAGGCCCAGGCGGGAGTTAAAGAAGTTCAGTAACTTAAGTTCAGTCTGCTCCAGCTTCTATACTAAAAAAAAAAAAAATCTTTGTCTGCACGCCTGATGCTGCTGCATGCGTGCACCATGGCATGTTGCACTTGCATGCGTTCACGTCACATTACTCAGCCAAATGGAAATCCATCACAGCACCACCTGACTTTCTCCTTTTCACCTGGCTCTGCCTCCAGGAAGTTGAATTATAGAACCAAAATCCAGCCACAGGCAGTGGTCCACTGACACTTTTATTACAATAAAAAACAATACAATGATAAGCACTTTCATCTCATGAATGAGACTTCTTCAGATAATCACATAACATTGCTTCATCTTTTAAATAATACCTTCCATTAGTCAATTAAGACTATTCCAAACTATTGACCCATAATACCCCCATACATAAAAACTGTTCTACTGCATTGAATTAATAATGTATTAAATTACCTAAATAAAATACGTAAATACATTCGTTAAATATTATGTAATTTTAGGATCCTCTAACCAGTAAAAAACTACAAAATGTCAGAATAGTAAAATGTATCTACAATTGCACATTTTTTTCAAAAACTGAGTTTTTACACAACAGCTGCCTTCTACTTAAGGACTGGTTTAAGGGATACATATTCACTAAGTCCTGAGGGTAAAGTGACATTCACTCTAACCTGCCACATCAGTTCTTTCTTTAGTAAAGTTGTTTTCCAGTCATCACCTCTGAGGTTTGGTGTTATAGTGTCTATAATTCCAAATCTAAATTTTGTAAAATTAGTGCAAACATCAGAATATTTATAAAGGGCATTAGTCTCTTTTTTCATATCTATATCATGTATGCGTTCCTATATTCTAGTCTTTAAGGCTCTTTCCATCTTACCTATGTAGAAGACTAGACACGCCTCACATTTAGCTAGACATATTAATCTACTAGAACAACAGTTTCCTTTTCTAAACTGTACCCTACTACACAACCCATTTTTCAAAGTTAAGTGTTCTTTCCTTTTTCTTTCTTTAGTAAAGTTGTTTTCCAGTCATCACCTCTGAGGTTTGGTGTTATAGTGTCTATAATTCCAAATCTAAATTTTGTAAAATTAGTGCAAACATCAGAATATTTATAAAGGGGATTAGTCTCCTTTTTCATATCTATATCATGTATGTGTTCCTAAATTCTAGTCTTTAAGGCTCTTTCCATCTTACCAATGTAGAAGACACCCCTCACATTTAGCTAGACATATTAATCTACTAGAACAACAGTTTCCTTTTCTAAACTGTACCCTACTACACAACCCATTTTTCAAAGTTAAGTGTTCTTTCCTTAGTATGAAAGAGCATTGTCTACACATACCACATGAGGCTGTCCCCCTTTTTTGAAAAGAGGTAACGCTAGTTGCTCTCCCTTCAAAAATTTGTTTAAAAGTTCTTCTTGTTTCAAATGTAAACACAGGCCCATGTCCAAGTACATCATACAAATCTGTTCACCTTATAAAAAATTTCCAGTTATTCTTAACTATACTCCAAATGTGATGGGTGTATTGGTTGTATTCAGTGACAAGAGCTTCCTCATACCATACATCCCTTTTCATCTTTTTGGGTTTACCCATACCTAACAATGGTTTAAATTTGGTACCCCAACCCTTAAACATTTCCTTGATAATTCCAGTCACCAAGTTGTTGAGGTAACCTCTCCTGAGAAACATATCTTTCACCTTAACCAATTCATCTCAAAACTTAACCACTGTTAGATGTCAGTCTGGCGATGCAGATGGCCTGCCCCCTGACCAAGTGTTTCTTTTGAAATTGTGGCTGGTTGCTGGATTAATGTAAATAACTGTTACAAAATGTGTCTTTTCTGACTATATTTGATTAAAACCTCCTGTCGTGTGATATCCTTGTATCCAAATAGCTAATACTATCCATATTCCAACTGGATATAAACTTAAAATAACTTGAACATTGGTTCAAATGATCCATAAAATCACCAATTCCTTCCTCATTCCCAGCCCACAAAATAAATATTTCATCCAAAAATCTGACATATAAATATAAATACTTGGAAAAAGAGCTTTTAAAAATAAATTCATTTTGCCACCCTAGCATCACCAGATTAACATAACAGGAGTTGAAGTAGTTCAGTAGTTTAGTCTGCTCCTGCTTCTGTACTAAAAAGAAAATCTCTGTATGCACGCCTGCTGCTGCATGCGTGTGTCATGGCGTGTTGCACCTGCCCACGTTCACACGTCACATTATTCAGCCAAACAGAAAGCCATCACAGCACCATCTGATTTTTGCATTTCCACCCGGCTCTGCCTCCAGGAATTTCCAGCAAATCCAGCATTTCCAGCCCAAATAAAATGCAGCTCCCAACAGTTTGTAGCCCAAAAATTCACAATCCAATGCTGCTCCAAATTTCCTACAGGCAACTGCCCAAACCAGTCTAATTGGGCAGGAAAACCGTTGACCTGGCAACCCTGCAAGTTAGCGTGGAGGTTGGGGGAAGGGAGTGGGGGTTACTCTGTCAAGTGAATGACCAGCACATACTTTACTCAGGAATGTTGTTTCACCTCTGCATTGCAGATCAAATCAGACACATCTGTTATAGCACAAGAAATGCAAACTTCTATGAATTGCTACATTTCTGTTTGTGAATAAGTTATACCTGAACTCAGTGTTACATGCACAGCATAGTATTTTTAAAATAATATTCCATACACATTTCATACATTTATTTTTTTCTTGCATGACAGGGAATATTGGCACAGTATTAAATAGATCCATGCATCTCATACCTTTAATTATACAGATTTTCACAGAATGTCCTGATTTCTGCTCATATTTTGGTCCGTTTTTCATAAAATTGTGGTTTTCTGACAAATTAGTGGCAAATCATTAAAGACTGAAGTTAGAAAATAATGACAGGCATTTGAGTGTCAGACTTCATACCCTTCAGAAATTTCATGATAATACAAAACCTGTTATTCTATCAACTTTGTAAGCTTGTAAGAGCAATATTTAAAAACTGTCCCTATTTTTGGGCCTTTGTCCCACTTTTATTTATGGCTTTGTCGAGATTTCTTGCTCTAAGAGGTTGAGAGGCATGCTGCAGCTGTGCACATGCAAGAGAATTCAAAAAGTAAAAAAGTAGAAGTCATTATTTTGATGGGAATGAATACATACATAACATAGCATATATAAAACAATTGCAAATACAGGCAAACAAGAATTGTCTTCTCTCTTATAGTTAAAGCTGGGGAAGAGATTGGGTATAATCACCAGTGGCAACAAAGAGTGGATGGTTGAATCTGCTGTAAGTATAACTGAAGACAAAGAGAATTCTGTCTTACTAGTTTGTAATGTGTATAAGAGGCACAAAAAAGGATTTGAAATCATATTGCTGTAAAAAAAGAGAAATATGACCGTGTATAACTGCAGCACTCTTTTTACAACTGTTTTCTGTATTGGTCATAAGGAAGATATTTGTATAGCTTTGCAGATGAAAGAAATGCAATCAAAGCCATTACAGTTCAAACTAATGTTACAAACGAAAATACAAATGTAAATTTTGTTAACTGATTAATTCTAATAATTACAAAGGGCATTTTTGTACTGTATAGAATGTATTATATATACAGAACTTGAGAGATACACACTCCCCTTCAAGTGGTCACAAGCACTTGCCGTATGAATTCATGTGAAGTATGCATAAGCACTGCTCTTATTATTCTTCCCAAATATACAAGCACTTCCCAAATGACTACTCCCGTTGTATGTATAAGCACTTCCCGTACACAAGTTGTACTTCAATAGAGTTCACTGTAATATTCCAGTAGTATATGAAATTGCATGTTAACATGATGTGTGAATTTATTGTGCATTTTCTCCTTTGTCTCACCCTGCCCCATTTTTCTCTGTTTTTTTTTTTTATTAAGATTATGCATTTCTTTCTGCGTTATTGCTATGTTTCACTCCCATTTATTTTCTTTTGTTTTTTACATATTCAAATCACTGCAGAGTAGGTCAGGCACATACCTCCCTGGTTAGGGAATGCTCACCCTCTGCCCATGCAAGGATGTCCTTGCGGTGCTGAGGAAGAGATACCAGTCCTGCAGCCACCCCAGCAAGTGGCAGCCTGGCAAGCTTTACCGAAAGGGAGCTTTGTAGCTTAGTAGAGGATATACTGGTACAGGTAGTTGACAGAAGAAGTCAGCCAGTCAAAGCCTCTTTTCATTGTGTTGTAGACACATTAGTTGGTGCTGGCTACTACACCAACACATGCCCCTATCCCCCCTCAGCAACAGGGTCCTTTATACTATCTGGCAGTGCACCTGTTTCAGGTTTTATGTGCTGGGACTCCTGCTGGCAGTTGCTAAGCCCTTTATCCCTTATCCTTTCTACTACACTATCTTACCTATTTCCTACCCACACAACCTCTCATATCAAATAAAATTTGAAAACACGGGGTGTCTATCCCCCAACAAAAAACATAGTGCCCATCATCTCCCACCTCATCCAGCATTAACCATCTTGATGTTTTCCTTGTGTGTTCCCCTTGTTGTTTATTTCCCTTTGCCAATCTTTGCTATCTCCCTCTTTTATTCTTTAATGAAACCATCAGGGCTGTCCACAAAAGGATTCCACATATCTAAAACATTATAAGCCCCTTTTCTTTTTTTTTTTCAGTTTTAATCTCAGTGAAGTCTGCAGCTTTCCTTAAACATTTTAAGTGTGACTGCACTTAGCCACATTCACCTGCAATATTTCAGGGGGAAAAAGTAATTTATGAAGCCCTGGACTTTGAATACCGGCCTATGGAAGTGCTGTTAACTGGCAGGAAGCTTACTCCATTTACTGACCATGAATTATTACTTGTTAGCCTTAGGATGTCCTGAGTCATGTCAAGCATTTCTCTGTTACAGCATTCAATTGCAGTGATGTTATTCTATATTTTCTTATGATCCAGTTTCTGATATTTCTCTGGTTGCTAATAATTTGAACTCAGTTGTGTCTTATCCACACAGCTCCTTAACCTTTTCACTTTATTTGAGCACATTAGTGTGAAACAGGTCACAATGCAACTTGGCAGTCTTTACAATATTGCTTCTGTTGGATGTGATGTGATTTCTTAAAAATATTGAGGAATTCATTGCTTGATTACTTGCATGTATTGGCAGTTTTTATGTTTCAGAATGACTTATTGTTAATGTTTTGAAAGAGGTAGCAACCCAAATCCTAACCAAGTGGCAATACTGACTTAAGGTAAGGGTAAAATTGACTTCAGAAAATTGCCTATTTTCCTTTTCTTACTTCAGAACACTTCTGTAAAAGCAGAATAATGGACAAACACATTAAAAAGTAACCATATACATACACACATGCACACACACACACACACATATATATATGTATATATATATATATATATATATATATATATATATACACATATACATTTACATATATATGTATATATTTATATGCATATACGTGTGTGTGTGTGTGTATATATATATATATATATATATATATATATATATATATGTATGTGTGTGTGTGTGTGTGTGTGTGTGTATGTATATATAGTATTCTATCCAATTGCCAGAATATTTTGTACATCATTTGCCCGCAGTAATGTTGATAGAATCATAATCTCAGCATTCTACTAACTATGCCTCTCCCTATACATTATGGTTTCTCTTAGCACTCCTTACTATTTTTTCATACTACATCATGACTCCATTCTGCTTGTACAAAAAGAGAGAGAAAGACTGTCTGTTAGTTAGTAAAGTAGGCAATAACTATTATTACTTGCTTATGGTATGCACTCTGTAACGTCAACTGTGCCACATGTATATGTCTTATCTTTTTCTGCACATTTTGTGAACAAATATTTAATAAAAAGAAATCTGATAATAAAAAAAAGAGCGAGAGAAAAAAGTTTATACTACTCAAAGGCAGAAGATGATAGCTTCTTGACAACAGCCCATGCTAGCAGAAAAAGCCATTATTCCTTGACAACATTTGTGGAAGAAAAAACAGATAGTCATCATGCAAAGAGCATAACAGGAATTCAGCATAACTTCCTCCATGATTATGTTCTATGTATACTGCTGGTTTGGTCTGACCTCATAGTTTTATATAGTCAGTGCCTCTAAGACTGGTTTCCTGTCCTGTCATGTTTTCTTTTTTTTTATTTTTTAATTCTCCATGTTATGTGTACTTGATTGTTACAATTATTTATTCATTTATTTATTGACATTTCTAAACTGTCCAACTGAGCAAAGGGCCCATTTTCAGTGGAGACCTGAAGAGAAATATTAAAGTAGGGTCACAGAAATCCAGTACAAGTCAAAAAATGTCTGCACAGCAGTACAATGCATAGGTAAAATAACAGTCAACAAGTATAATTTCCAAAAACTTGAGAACTGTATATAACATAGGCCAAATAACAATTAAAGGGTTTAGAGACTATTTTACTGAGTACAGTATGAATACAGTTTGCTAGAGCAAGTAGAAGGAGGAAAAATACTTGATAGGGAAAATCAGATAAGATGAGACGAGAGGAGACTAGTTCAAGTGGGGGTTTGACAAGGGCATGACCGAGTCTTCAGGAGAAAAAGTTTAAGTTCTTTCTTAAACAGGTATTTATGCTGAATGCTTCTTATGTTGAGATGGACTGAGTTCCAATTAAATTTAAAATACCATCTTACTGCGTACAGATGTGTATCTTTATGTGATAAGCAACACATGGAATTTATAGTATTAAATCCAGAAGCAGCAGTCAGAAAGACTGAAAAGACTGACATATTTTGAAAACAAAAGGACTCAAAACTATTACAGATGACAGTGGTGCTTTTCAGTAGCTTACAATTAGATAGGGGTGAATGGATGAGGAATCCTACATGAGGTAATGCAAGTGAAACCCCCCTCAAAAAAAATATGTGTATATATGGGTCTATTCAAATATATCAAACAACCCAAATGTTAACATGCACAACGTTGCCACAAAATCATCAACACTACACACATTTAAATGCTAATACTGTACACATGCACCAAGCAACAATCTTGGTACATACAAAATAAAAATAAAAAAACAAAAGTTATGTACTTACCAGAACATTAGACCCGTGTTGTCTATGTGTTGAAAAACAAGTTGCTGCAGCACGTACATCAATGACAGGCACTCTTTTTGCAAATGCTGTTGAAATTGCCATCACTCTGGTAGAATGACCCTGAGGTTTTGATTGTAAGAACAGCCCTTTTTACTTCTAAATGAATTAAATACAATCTGCTAACCATTTTGAAAGTGTAACTTTAGACACATGTTCTCCAGGCTTTGTCTTCAAAAAAGATACAAACAATTGATCTGACTTTCTGAAACCCTCAGTATGGTATAGATAGAATCTATGTTGCCTATGGATATCAAAGGTCTCCTTTGTTAGCAACATTTGGAAAAAATACTGGCAAATCAATTTGTTGGTTCAGGTTATATTCCAAAGCTACCTTGGGAAGAAAGGAGGGGTTTGTCCTCAGTGAAACCCTGTTATTATGAAAAATAAGGAATGGAAGTTATCATGAAAGTGCTAGTAATTCTGAGACACGTTTTCCTGATGTAATGGCAACCAAAATGATAAGTTTTACATGAAAGGAACTTCAGGTCTGATGAAGCTGCAGGTTCAAAGGGTTTTTGGGTTAAGGACTGAAGTAAAATTGTAATATTCCAGTGAGGGACCAGATCACAAACTGGGGCTCCCAGTAAGAATGTTTCTCTAAAAAAAGCCTTGGTCACTTTAAGAAAAGCAATATAGGCATCATTATGTCCTATGTGAAAATATGAAAAGGCGGCTATCTGGACTTTAATTGTAGAGTAACTAGAGCCTGCAATAAAAAGTTCAAAAAGAAACACCAAAATCACTGGTAAAGGGGCTGAAAAGGGAACTGATCCATTTGAAGAAGCCCATATAGAAAAAAGTTTCCATTTACCTTTTGTAAATCTTCTTGGATGAATCTCTCTGGAAGAGAGATTATATGGATTACCAGGGCAGAAAGCTTAGCATCTCTGGCAATCATTAAAAGTGGAGAAACCATGAAGTTAGTTTTAAGGTCTGGAGATCCAGTAGAGGTAACCCAGACAAGTGACTGAGGAGATCTGGGATGGGATCCAGAACCCATGGTGGGTGTAGGAGATGAGACCAAAGAAAGGGGAACTATACATGCCAAGGCAAAAAGGGGCCATTGAGGACTACCCTGGTCTTGTATTGTATGGCTTTCTGAATGAATTTGGTCATGAGGGAATGGTGGAAAAGCATAAAGGACACTAGGTGGCCAAACATGGACTAGAGCATCTCTCAGTAACTGTCCCTGTGGAGAGATGATGGCAAAAAATAACTTCTGCACTTGTTGCTGAGGTACAAAGCAAAGAGGTCGCAGCAAGGTTGACCCAAGCAACTGAAAATCTCCATTGCCACTGTTCTCTTGAGAGATCACTCATGAGCCAATAGTATAGTTCTGCTTAATTTGTCTGCTAATATCTTGGATGTGAATCTAATCTAATGGGGTGAAGTGTATTATTACCAAGAAATGGGATATATTAAAAACTATGCCAGAAATTATTGGTATTATAGGAATGAGGCTGACTCTTGCATACAAGAAATGTTGGAATTTGAAACAGAGACTGTGCTACAAGGACATGGCCAATAATAATAATAATAATAGCAATAATAATTTACAAGTTACAAGGGTAGGTACGGTACATTGTTATAATTGTAAATATTGTGCTGATATTATGAAGGAAAATAAATTTGTACTCCCAGTGACCAAGAAAGAATATGTGTTAGGTGTTTTGCCACTTGTAATACCATTAATATAGTATATATGGCTAACTGTGATAGATGCCCTGCCTTCTATGTAGGGAAATGTAAGAGAAAATTAAAAGATAGAATCACAGACCATAAATCTGAGCTATAAAGAGAGGTTCCCAGTAATGCCCTTACTAAGCATACAATGGATAAAGGGAATGATCATAGATTTTTATTTAGGGTGATAGATATTAAAGCTAAAAATAAGAGGGTGGTGATTTGAATAATGCACTTGAGTTATGTGAATATGAATAGATTGTAAGATTAGATGCAGAATACTCACCAGGGTTAAATACATCAGTTAGTATTAAGCCAGTTTTAAAGAAGCAACAAATGGTCTTTAAGAGTACTTTAAAAGTATAGGGATGAATTCATGAATTATTGGACATCAAAACTGTGGATGCAATTTTTGTTTTTGTTATAAATGTATATAAATGCTTTATATTATTTTGTTTTTTGAAAAAGTTTTATTAGTTTAATTGTGTTTTAGTTTTATTGGCTGTGTCACATGGTTTTTAATGACTATATAAGCAATATTGGTTCTTGCTGTATGTACCACTGAATAAGGGTTATTCCCAAAAGCTTTGTGATTTAATAAACTATCTGTGGATTTTATGAACTGCTTTTATACTCAGCGTGTCTGTAGACTGGAATTTTGTTTGCTGTACTTTTGCTTCTCCAAAGGTGGTTTACCTTAGTGCTGGTCCATTTGCTTTATTTTATTCTGCTGGATTGCTGATGGATTTGCCTTTGGCGCAGAGTGTGTGGAATATAATGATACAGCCATCTGGATTTATGGAAAACAAAGGAATTAATAATGGTCGTTCTGTACATCAGCTTTTGCGGTGACTTTTAATCCATTATTAACCGAATTGAATGGTCTACCCTTTGACCGAGCTCCAACTGATGACACATTTAATAGACAATTGAATTTATTAGAGAAAAAGACTCAGTCTTTTAAAAAAACTACAGTGGCAAAGGTTTAGCTTTTTAGCGTATCTTGAGTATGGGATAGTCCCTCGTGGACTGAGAATACTCAAGATGCTTTCTTCTGGCAATTTACACTCTGAACTTTTGGCTACATGGCAGCAATTAAATCTGAAGCTAAGTGCTGATTACATGAGACTGATGAATGACTTCTATCATAAACATGAAATGGACCTGAAAGAAGAAATCACACTAGCTGAGAATAAGTTGATAGAAATGCCTGCCTTTGCTGAGAATTATGTATTATGCAATGAAATGTTGCAGCGGGTAACTAATTTTGAGAAAAAAATGACTAATATAAAGAAACGTAAACTATATTGAGATTTTAATGATTTTAAAAATGGTAATATTTTTCCTGGCTGAAGGAGCATTGTATCCCTAGTGACAACAGGATGGATGTCAATGATAGAACTGATAAGCAGCTTGATACTCTTGATAGTTTTTCCCTGAATGAGACTACTGTTGGAAATAATAATGCAAATAATAATGTAGAACAAGCACTTGCTAACACCAATATATTAATTGTTAATCAGTTAAACCAATGGAGTATGCCTGACAACACATTGGAGTCCACCCAGGTTTCTACTGAGAATGGAAGAGTCCAATCCTTGGTTGATGCCTGGAATAACATCTCTTTACTTTTAAAGCTATTGGAAGTGGTAGCAATGAAGTAGAGGGATGCATTGAGAGGCAGAACACAGAGGAAAGGGGGCAAGCAAAAGAGATGGCACAGCAAAGACCCCCAAAACCGGAGTCGGACAGTGAGCAAGGCGAGATGAACAAGTCTCCAGTTCTGAATTTATCTATTTTAATTCTAACTGAACATGACATTAGTTTACTTAGCAAAGGTGTGCAGTTTATTACTTCGGGGAATGGACGATATAGTTAATGCCCTGACAGATTTAAAAATCTTTACTAGGAGCCCAAGTCTGAAGTTGATTTTTAAGGACTCTGTGTGTACAACAACACAGGTACGTGAAAAATCCAGTTTATTTGTACCAACAAATTGTCCTGTTAATGCATTCTATGATGTCTGCAAGTGTGAAATAAGGGAATATTACAGTAAGAAGGATAAAAATAAGTTCTATAATCTTACTCTTTTGGAATATGAAGCTTTTAAAAAGTTAGAACATAATAAGGAAATTATAATAAAACAGGCCGATAAGGGAGGGGGCCGTGGTAATTTTGAATAAAGCAAATTATGATAATTATATGTATGAATTTCTAAATGACATTAATGCATTTAGTGAGAATAATAGTGCTGATATGTTTAGGTTTGTCAGTAGAGTTAATATAGCTATATATGAATTGCAAATTAACTGTGATATTTCCCTTGAATTATCCAATTATTTTACTGTTCATTGTCCAAAAGTACCCATTATATATGGGCTACCAAAGATACATAAATATCTGCATCACCCACCCATTAGACCAATAGTTTCAGGTAGTGGGTGGATGACAGAACCGATTTCAATATATTTACAATCTGTATTGGGCAAACATCTAGAGAAGGTAAAAAGTTATATACAAGACACAAATGATTTTTTACATAAGCTATATAGTTGGTATAACTCTACACAGAGGAACTATGATTATGTTTTTGTCACGCTAGATTTACAGTCACTATTTACTGTGATTCCAACTAATTATGGTTTTAATACTGTACATGAGTTCTTGTGTGCTAATACAGATATTACTGAGAGAGAAGTAGAAACCATCTGTGATTTACTTGAAGTGGTTATCAATAATAATCTATGTTTTAAGATCAGTACTATCATCAAAAATAGGGGTGGCAATGAGTACTTCCATTGCAAATATTAAGCAAATATAGTGATAGGAAAATCGGAAGAATACATTTTTAATAGCCCTTATGAATTAAGTAGCAAGGTGTTTTTTTTTCAAATGCTTTGTTGATGATATATTTTTATTATGGGCTGGTAATATTTCACAATTAAATAAACGTGAATCAGACAGGGTCACCCTCAGTCATTAAAACACTCCAAAGACTGAGGATTCAACAAACTCCAGTAGATGTACAGCCACAAATAATCCTAAATGAATGAAAATCAGGCACTTTAGGTATCTTCAATTTCACAATTAAACTTATTTATTGATTATTTGAATCGTACAACTGAATGTTTGCAATTCACTGTAGAATATTCCAATGATAATATACATTATTTAGATATTAATTTAATTAAAAAATAATAGCACTATTGTAACTTCAATTTATAGGAAACCTGCGCAAATGAATACATTTTTCCATAGAGCTAGTATGCATGCTCTGCATACTTGTCGAAGCATAGTTAGAATCCAGCTAATGAGAGTCAGCAGATTAAATACTGATAAAAATGCATGTGGCGAGGAACTGAATAAAATGATGCTTGAATTTAAAGAATGAGGATATGAGGATAGTTTACTTGAGAATACTAAAGTTAATGTTCTGGCAACTAGGGAGAATCATGCTAGACAATATTTTACAAAACATAGTGTGGGAATGAACAGTAATAAGGCCAATAATAGTGACAGAAGTAGTAGTAATACTAAAAATACTAAAAATAATAACTTGGCATATGTCACAACCTTCAGCAGAAGATCTAATGGAGTGAAACGTATTATTACTAAGAATTGGGATTATATTAAAAACTATGCCAGAAATTACTGATATTATAGGAATGAGGCTGAGTTTTGCATACAAGAACTGTTGGAATTTGCAACAGAGACTGTGCTACAAGGACATGGCCAATAATAATAATTTACAAGTTACAACAAGGGTAGGTATGGTACCTTGTTATAATTGTAAATGTTGTGCTGATATTATGAAGGAAAATAAATTTGTACACCTAGTAACCAAGAAAGAATATATGTTTAGGTATTTTGTACTTGTGATACCATTAATAAAGTATATATGGCTAACTGTGTTAGATGCCCTGCCTTCAATGTAGGGAAAAGTATGAGAAAAAAATAAAAGATAGAATTACAAAGCATAAATCTGAGATATGAAAAGAGGTTCCCAGTAATGCCCTTGCTAAGCATATAATGGATAAAGGGAATGATCATAGATTGTTATTTAGGGTGACAGATATTAAAATTAAAAATAAGAGGGGTGGTGATTTGAATAATGCACTTGAGTTGTGTGAATATGAACAGATTGTAAGATTAGAGGCAGAATACTCACCAGGGTTAAATACATCAGTTAGTATTAAGCCAGTTTTAAAGAAGCAACAAATGGTCTTTAACATTACTTTAAAAGTATAGGGATGAATTAATGGACATCTAAATTGTGGATGTAATTTTTGTTTTTGTTATAAGTGTATATAAATGCTTTATATTAAGTTATTTAGTTTTTTTTGAAGTTTTTTTGAAAAAGTTTTATCGTTTTATTGGCTATGTCACATTTTTTTTAATGACTATATAAGCAATATTGGTTCTTGCTGTATGTACACACTGAAGAAGGGTTATTCCCATAAGCTTTGTGATTTAATAAACTATTTGTAGATTTTACGAACTGCTTTTATGCTCAGTGTGTCCGTAGTTTGGAGTTTTGTTTGCAATATATTGGATGTCCTAGGAATGTGCAATCCTACTAAAAATCAGTTTGAAGACATCGTCCACTGCCAAACTCTCATGGGTTCCCAGCAAACAGGGTATAAGTGTGTTCCACCTTGTTTGTTGATGTACCACACCACTGACACATTGTTCGAGTGGATGGCAATCACTTCCTTGGGTAGAAGGTCTTAAAAAGAGTGCAGCATTAGAAGGACCACCCTCAACTCTAAGACATTGATGTGAAGTTTCGTCTCCATTGATGACCACATCCCTTGAACTATCTTTCATTCATAATGCCCCCCACCCTAGAAGGGAGCTATCTGGGTGACTGTGGCTTTGAAAATAGGGGAACTGAAGGATCTGTGCTGAACAACTGTCTGGTATGTATCCATCATTGTATATGATCCCTGCACACCTGCGTTAGATGAATCCTTTTGTGAAGAGGTTGAAGTTTTTGTAATTATTGTACTGCTAGTGTGCACTGTAGAGCTGTCATGTGATATCTGGCCAAAGAGACCAGAGTTATAGAGGAGGCCATCAGTCCAAAGAGTCATACAGTGAATCTTTCTTGAGATTGAGTAAGGGTCTTGTAACACTTGGGGGGCGACAGACCTTAAGGATTTGACTCTTGCCAGGGCAATTATTGCTATCTGATGCATTGTGACTATTTGGCAGTCTATGAATTCTATGCTCTGAGAAGTGAATAGTTTGCTTTTGTTGACATTTATTGATATTCCCAAGTGAATTACCAGGAATAGAAGGACTGACTGGTGTTGCAATAATAGACCTTTTGAAGTAACAGTTAGAAGCCAGTTGTCTAAATATGGAAAGACCTGGATCCCATGCAGCTGGAGATAAGCTGTTATGATTGCCATTATCTTAGTGAACACCTGGGGGGCTGTATTGAGTCTGACTGGCAGTGCTCTGAATGGATAGTGATAGGCTTCCAGATGAAAGTAGAGGAATTGCCTGGATTATCTTGATATGATAGTAGGCATCCTGGAGATCGAGAGAGCACATCCAATTGCCTTCCTCAAAAGAGGTAGAATGGATTGTACCATGACCATCCAGAATTTTTTCTGTTTGACATATTGATTTAGATTGCTGAGATCCAAAATTGGTCTTACATCCCTTTTCTTTTTTTGGAACTAAAAAGAACCAGGAATAGACTCCCGATTCTAGCTGGTCTGTGGGAATGGCTGGATAACGCTCTTGTGTAGCAACTTTGAAACCTCTGTTGCTGCAGATTCCAACTGATTGGATGGAGTATCAGGAATATTTAGTCTTGCCTATGGGAAATCTAACAAGGGTGTTGTATAACCTCTGTTGATAACTGTTAACACCCAAGAATCAGAGGTTATTGTTTGCCAGGCTAGAGGGTGCAAGGAAAAGCATCCCCAACTGCCTCCAGAGTGCAGCAGTTGGGCAAACATTCAGGGATGCTGACAATGTTTCTCAGTGAATGGCCTATGGAAACCTTGATTTTCTGGACCACCTCTGTCTCATAGGTGATGTCCAGTGGAGTTTCCTCCTCCTCTGCCTCAAGGAGGCCTGTCCCCAGGAGTGTACTGGTGAAAACCTTGGTATTTCTTGAATCACATTTTCCTCCCTTCTTTTTGATTCCTGAAAAAGGATCTTTGAGGAGTAGAAAAATGGATCCCTGTGGCAGACAAGGTCTTACCATCCTCTTGACTCCTGGTAGCATTTCTTTCACTTTTGATCCAAACAAGATGGAACAGTCATAGAGGGCATTTATGAAGGACATCTTAAAGCTTCCAAGAAGTCACATAGCCGCATCCAGGCATGATGTTGCATGGTAATATATCTGTCCACTGCCCTTGATGTATTATCTGCTGCATTACGTAACAGCCTCATGGCCACATTTAGGGGAATGTTGATGTCAGGAATTGGGACCACGCAAGGAGGTTGAAGGGCTGGACCCAAAAGCTTCATGAAAAGAAGGAGCTTCAGTGGACTAACCCCCTCTGTTTTATCAATTCCAGAATGTCTCCAAAGGATACATCTTTGGGAGGGGGAACCTTGGGAAACCTTCTCCATCATCTAAGTCAGTGCCATCAGTGACAGACTCAGGAGAGGAGTCAATGTACTTCCACTTGCAAGTCCTCTTCCATGGAATGTGTCTTGGGACTTCTGAAGGAGACACCTCTGAGTCAGGTGTGTAGCTCGAATGACAAGCAGTCTTGAAGCTAATTGGAGCCACCTGTCCCTGTTGAAAAGAATGACAGGAAGAAGGTACAGGCTCAAGCAGGATTTGGGGCAAATCCAAACTCTGTGCACACATCATTCTTTTTGGTCCAGCCAAAGCCCTCTTCACAGCTTCAAAAGCCAACTCAGCCAAAGTAGCTGAGGAAGAACCATCCATAGCAGTGGAACTAGTGGTCTTTTTGAGTTCAAAAGTGGATGGTACTGTGAAAGACCTTGGAACTGAGCTATTCAGAGTCAAAGCTTCAAGTGGTAGGGACTCCACCATCAGGGCTCCGACTCCAATGTCCTAGCTCTGGGACTCTAATTGACCTGAATCCATCAATGTTGAGAAAGTGAGGGATGAAGTCGAAGCCAAAGTCTCCAGGGCTATTGGCTCTGACACAGGTCGGGAGGGTTGGATCCCATATGCATCAGCTCCAAAAAGGGAGATGGCATTGAAACAAATATGGCCAGTGTTGAAGGCTCTATTCCAAGTCCTCTTCTTGGGGATGGGGCTTGGAGGACTCCCAGTTGAACCTGTATCCTCAGAAGCTTTCTCATCATATGGCTGACATCCAATTTGGTTAGACTTTTACAGGACTAAATGGAGCTTGAAGAAAAAGCTACTGATGTGGGTCTCAATGGAAGCTTCTGAAGAATTGCAGAGTGAAGACAGGGGTTGATTGGCCCAGGAGAAAAAAGAAGTTTTCAGGTAGGGAGTTTAGATTCTGAATGCAGTAGGATCCAACTTCCTCGAAAGCTTAGGTATGGACCCAAAACAATGCTTGGATCTGGAGGCCTTTTTTGTCTTTTTCTTCTTATGTTTTCTCTTGATTTGTCTCTCTCTCTCTTTTTCTCTCTTCTTGTCAGCATGTGGAGGGGTGGAGGGTGCCTTCAGATCTGAAGATAATTTTAACCCTGTCTGAAGGGGAAAAATTCCTTTCAGAATAATCCTTTCTTTCCTTTCCTGGACAGCCATTGTGCCAAAGGCAGCACAGACACTGCAGGAGTCTTGCAAGTGGGAAGGCCATAAGCAGTACACACTATAGAAAGTGTGGGTCTTGAAGTGGGAACTCATGCCCATAGGAGGAACACTTTTAAAACCTTTTCTAACATTAAAAGAAAGGGCTTATAACACTAGTAAAAAGGTTATATATATGTAACTACATGAGTCTAATAACACTAGATATTATCTCTCTCTCTCTCTCTATATATATATATATATATATATATATATATATATATATATATATATATATATATATATATATATATATATATATATGTGTGTTTATATACGTAAATCTAAGTCTAACACACTACAAACAAGTAAGAAATAACTAGAATATTCTATGCTTACCCTATAAACTAACCTAATAACCCTATCACTACTAACTAATACTAATTATTAAATGTAAAAAAAATTAAATTTTAAGCCAAAGGGAGGAAGAAAAGGTTCAAAATGTTCACTTACTGTGAAAAACAGGATAGAGGTCTCGGTAAACACAACTAGTTATACAGGTAGCACATGAGATCTGAGGTAATTCAGGCAGGAGAGGGGAATTGTGGATAGGGGAGGAGTCAGAGCTCTCAGATCCAATACTCTCATATAAGGCACCAAGGTCAGATCTGACCAGATATAACATCCCACATGTTGAATCGGATGAAAATAAACAACTTTGGATCCACTGGTTAATAAAACAAATGGATACCAAATATAATTTGTCATTGGCAGTCTAACTGGTATTAGCAAGTCATACGTTTACTTTTCTGAATAACTCTGGGCTGCTGCTAGGAAAGAAATTTTGTGACATCAGCTTGGTTAATAAAATCAAACAAATATATAACTTACTGAATGCATTTTTTCACACTTACTATGGAATATAATATAGGTATATTTGCAATGTTCCTATGAGTATGCTACATTTGCAGTTCACATATTAAGGTATTTTTCTCTTCTTCATCACTGAAATATGCAATAAAGTATAAAATTATGTTAATTTACTTACTAATTTATGCATTTTCCCTAACTGGCTTTTTCCTGGGAGTATGCACATGGTGTTCAATTGAGCAACAAGTGGCATAGTTGTGCATGCTTCCTCCCACTGCATCATAATAGGCTTTCTGTTGTGCATAACTATGAGATAATACACCATCAGAGCTGACTTCCAACCACTGTCAGGAGCCAGCCTTGAAGTAGAATGCTCCCCTAAACCATTCCCCAAGTAAAGGTGAGTGGGCAGTGCTCACTCTTTTTTCTCTCCCCTTTACAGACTGGGGAGCCAGGTCACTAATCAGTCTTGGGTTGTTAACAACACAGAGAGACACCTTGCCTCTGTGCCAATGGGCCAGTTCAAATTACACTATATGCTATTTAATAGATACCACATAATACATATAAATTAGTATACATATATAGTAAGACCAGGGAAAAGCCCCCTTCAATCAGGAATACTGATTTAATTTTTCTACCTGCATTTTGTACTGAAGTTTGGAGCAACTCAGTACAGTTTCATTTAATTGCAATGTTCTGTCCCTTAGATGACCTCAAGCCAAGAGTATGCACTCATTGCCCACTGTCATAAGCTGCTTCACCCAACTACAAAGGGTGGACAACTGATCTCAAAAACCTCTTACTACAGTGTTGTGGATCTCTCTTTGCATATAATGTGTAGTAACATTAACGCTGGAAGTGTGCACCTGCTGTCACTAGAGTATCCAACTACCTACTGATTTTTGTCTGAGCATCTCCATTATCTGCCTGGTGCCCCCAGTCTCTGCCAAGGAAGTCTTAATCTCCAAAATGACCTCCTGAGAGAGGAAAGCTTGACATGTTTCATTGTATCAATGTACATTTCATATATAGATTATGTCTGGGCTATTTCTATAACTTCATCAGATAAAATAGCAAATGAACTGTTACTTTTTAAATAAGCTAGTAGATGCATCAGCTGATGTTTCAAAAATTTAAAGCGACATACCTCATTTGAGAAAGTAACATTTTAAAACCATTTTAAAGAACTTTCTATTATAAAATACCATTAATCAAATGAGTAAATTAAATAACAAAAATATATTGCAACAATATATTGAACTAAAGGTTCTATAAAATCCTAATTACAATTTTCTTAAAAATAAACTACTAAAAAGCATACTATTAAATATTAAATACATAAGCCAGTCAAGTTCAAGCAGCAATGGCGATTGTAACTATTTCATACATAGTTTAAGTTACCAGATCTATAAACACTTATTCAGTAAGACATACCATTATACCCTATAGCAATTCTTATTAAAATTTCTTAATAGAACTACTTACACAAACTCTTTAATTTTAATATAGACATAATTGAACACTTGTCATTAAGACCCGGGAGGTTGTATGCATATAATCTAATCTGCCATAATAATTCTAACCTCTCCAATTCTACTTCTATTGGTCCCCCTCTCATATTTGACACTAACTGGTCCAAAATCCAGAATTTAAATACATGGGCAGGATATTCCAGAATATGCTTAGCTAATGCATTTTCTTGTTTAAGTTTACCTATATTGTAAACATGTTCGTAAATTCTATCTCTCAATCTGCAAATTGTTTTACCCACGTAAAAACATGGGCAACACTGGCATTTAGCTAAATAAACCACCATCTTTGAGTTACAGTTATATTTACCTTTACTTTTCAAATCTAAACTATTAATACTTATGGAATTACCCACTAAGATATATTTACAGTATGAACAAGAGCCGCAATTATGCATGCCCTTCCTGTTATTATTTATTATTATTTAGTTATTATTATTATTATTTTTATGTATACTCTCAAATAACTCTTTAAAATTTCTCTCTCTTCTTACAATAAATTTGGGTGCTTCCCCTACTTTTTCTATTATTTCGACTGCATCAGTGTCTGTACCAGCGATTGAAGCTGGTAACAATAATGGACTTCTTTTAGTTGTGCAAGCATTAGCACAACAAGTGGAAAGACTAAAAGAGAAAGTAGATACGCTTAGCATTCTACATAGCCAGCAGCAGCATCAAGGTTCCATTACGGATGTTTTCAATGGAGCCGGCATAAGATCGAATACTGGTGTTCGTAATACTGGTACTGTTCTTTCAGGAACAACAGTATCTAATCACCGACCACCTTCTCCGATAGTATCCACATCCATTCCAAATGGTCAAGGTGGATTGAATTTGTGAGGGCAAAGTAATACCAGTGGTAATAATATTAACATTTCTAATAATACAGTTTCAACGGATGGAAATGGCATTTCTAACCCAGGGCTTACTGGATTCCCTAATTTAATGGAATGGCTCACTACACCTATGGGCCTGATCCAGTCGTCTACTACAGTTCCAACGGTAAGTCCGGCTAGGGAAGAATCTAATTTGGTAGAATTGTTGAACCTATTTGACCATGTATTGTTGATACACAAAAAGCTGAGTCTTGAAATTGAATATTTTACTGAATGTATAAGACTTGAATTAGTACTGAAGGGTCTTAGAATCTGTCAGTACCCTACAAGTCTAATTCCTGATTCGCAATTTCATTTAGACTTAATTAAATTATTCAGTAAACAGGGTCTTGAACTGTTCAATGTAATGAGTAAAAATTATGAAATAACAGTGGAAGAACTAAAGGATAACATTACACTTTTAGATACTCAGATTAAATCACATCCTGATTTTAATAGATACAAATATGAATATTCACGTATTTTTCAGACTATTGACTCTTTTATAAGTAAGGCAAGGGCAGTGAAATGTAAAAAACTGCAACATGATCATTTACAGTATCAACAAGGAAATGCTTACCCACATCCGCCACCAGCACAACAGTGGCGAATAAGTGGGTCCGGGAAGAAAGGTGAAGGAAACATAAATATCAATAATAATTCACAACCTGGAAATATACAAAACCAACAAGACTTAAATATACAAGAACGGAATATGGAAACGCCTACTACCTTGCACAGGGATTGTTTGGACAGTAACCCACAAACAGGCCTGCCTTTGACTGGAGAAAATAATAATAATGAAGGGCTTCGTAGAAGCCAACACTTACAAAATCAGTCTAACCCTAATTTGCAGTTTAATAACAATAATCAATGGGGCAATAATCAGCAGGGTTTTCAGAGGGGGAGAGTACAGAACAAACGAAATCAGAGAAAAAAACACAACAAATGGAAATAAACATGATAACAGATAATGACTCAAACACTAACCCTTCGATTATTACAAACTCTGAGGGAGATTTTTCCATTTTCAGTTACTCCTCAGTATACGTCCCTGTTGAGCTAGCTAATTTGCTGGAAAAGAGCCTCACATTTATTCCATCTAAAAGACTGAATGTTACTAATCGTATATTGAACTTGAAAATGTTTGTAAGAAAGTTGAATTTGGCAGTACTGTTGGGTAATACAAATATGATGGATAATAATCAATTTAAAATTGCTAGCACCTATAACCCACCATTACACAATTTTCTTTACATATTTGAAAAAAATGTGTGAACTTGACTTTAGGCACATGGATCAATGGAGGAATGGTACTAGAAGTAGAAATAATCTTTCAAGCGAAGAACTTGATTGGATTAAATATTTAAAGGACACAAGGGTCCGTATTATGAAACCAGACAAAGGTGGGGGGCCTGGTTTTTATGGACCAGATAGATTACGAGAATAAAATTGAGGCAATGTTAGCATCTGAATCATATGATAAAGTGTCCTTGAATGAATATAACCAGGCAAACAATAGGATTAAAATTTATATCAACGATTTATTTATAATGCAGAGAATCGATGTTGATTTATATAATTATTTGATTATGCCAGCACCTATTGTACCAGTTATATTTGGTGTACCTAAAATACATAAGGATCTGAGGGACCCACCCCTCAGACCCATTGTGGATGGCAGGAATAGTGCGACTTATGCATGTGCAAAAGTAGTGGATGAGCTTCTCAAGAAATATGTGGCATCAGAAATATGTATAAGTAAAGATTATTGGTCCTTCTTAGAAAAGATAAATGATATAAGTTTTGACGAACATAATAACTTAATAACAGTGGCTGTAAAGGACCTCTACACCTCAATCCCACAAGACCTGGGTATAGAGTGGGTTATTTTGAATTTAAAAGAAAAAGGTGCACCTACATCTGAGTTGATTTTAGTAGAAGAATTACTTAATATAGTATTAGCACATAACTATATAACATTCAAGAATAACTTTTTTCATCAGAAAAGCGGGGTGGCAATGGGTTCACCCTGCGGCTCAAGTTTTGCAAATTTAGTTATGAATTATTGGGAAAGGTCCTTTATATTTAACAATGAACATATAAAATCACAAATAATATACTATACGCGATATTTGGATGATATATTTATATTATTTAAAGGTAATGAAGATCAAGCTAAGGACCTGGTACATTATTTTAATGAAAGTACTGATTTTCTTGAATTTACATATAATTTTGAAGAAAAACAAATTTCATTCCTGGATGTGTTATTAGTTAAGAATAATACACATAAAAAGTATGAAACAAGAATTTACAGGAAACCGTCCTATTCCAGTACTTTCCTGCATTTTTAAAGTGCCCATCCCACTTTCCAAAAAAAGTCAGTGGTAAAAGGACAATTAGTGAGGGCAGCACAAATGACTTCCAAGGAAGAAGACTTCAATAACAAATGCAGGATTTTAAAAAATATGCTTTTTAGACGGGCTTATCCAAATGCATTCCTAGATAATATTATAGATGAGGTTAAGGAGAAGAGATGTAGGGGTATCTATACACCCATTGTAAAAAGTAACTTAGAGGTACAAATCCAGGATCTAACAATAAATACTTATGGGAATTTTACTCGTGAAGTGATAGATGCTTCAGTTAATACAACTACGGTTAAAAATACTTCAGGATTTGGGCATAGTCTTATTCTGACGTTTAATACTGATTTTTATCATCTAAAAAATATTGTATGTAAAAACTGGAATATATTAAAGGAAAGCAAGGAAATAATAGAAAAAGTAGGGGATGCACCCAAATTTATTGTAAGAAGAGATAGAAATTTTAAAGAGTTATTTGAAAGTATACATAAAAATAATAATAATAATAACAGGAAAGGCATGCATAATTGTGGCTCTTGTTCATACTGTAAATATATCTTAGTGGGTAATTCCATAAGTATTAATAGTTTAGATTTGAAAAGTAAAGGTAAATATAACTGTAACTCAAAGATGGTGGTTTATTTAGCTAAATGCCAGTGTTACCCATGTTTTAACTTGGGTAAAACAATCCGTAGATTGAGAGATAGAATTTACAAACATGTTTACAATATAGGTAAACTTAAACAAGAAAATGCATTCGCTAAGCATATTCTGGAATATCCTGCCCATGTATTTAAATTCTGGATTTTGGACCAGTTAGTGTCAAATATGAGAGGGGGACCAATAGAAGTAGAATTGGAGAGGTTAGAATTATTATGGCAGATTAGATTATAAGCATACAACCTCCCGGGTCTTAATGACAAGTGTTCAATTATGTCTATATTAAAATTAAAGAGTTTGTGTAGGTAGTTCTATTAAGAATTTTTAATAAGAATTGCTATAGGGTATAATGGTATGTCTTACTGAATAAGTGTTTATAGATCTGGTAACTTAAACTATGTATGAAATAGTTACAATCGCCATTGCTGCTTGAACTTGACTGGCTTATGTATTTAATATTTAATAGTATGCTTTTTAGTAGTTTATTTTTAAGAAAGTTTTAATTAGGATTTTATAGAACTTTTAGTTCAATATATTGTTGCAATATATTTTTGTTATTTAATTTATTCATTTGATTAATGGTATTTTATAACAGAAAGTTCTTTAAAATGGTTTTAAAATGTTACTTTCTCAAATGAGGTATGTCACTTTAAAATTTTGATACATCAGCTGATGCATCTACTAGCTTATTTAAAAAGTAACAGTTCATTTGCTATTTTATCTGATGAAGTTTGTGAATTATATCGGACGAAAAGCGCTTTAGTTAATAAACAAATTGTTTCCAACTGTGTTTTGCCATATTCTTTGTGGATTTGGAAGTTTTGAAATTTGTGCTCGTTTTATTTCTATAACTTGATATCTTACAAAATACTAGTTCCCAGGATTGGCCTACTGTGAATGATAAATACTATATTCAAACCCAGCACATTCAGAACAATAAGAATAAAATGTAACTTTAGCTGCTTATAGTATTGTTATTTTTGTGCATGATGTCTTAGTACAAGGTAGATCAGGAATGTATCCTTCCCACAATCTTGCATGATCTTGGGATTACTAAGTATATAGTGACAGGCATGTGAAATTGAAGGGTGGCTTGTCCACATGCTATTAGAAGAATAATTAATGGTTGCAAGGCTGATCATTGTATCATGATTGTTTTTATCCTGAACTGTGTTGACTTATAACTGTATCGCACACTTGTAAAAAAAATACAGTCACAGATCTTTTTCTGGTTTTATCCTTCAGCAAAGCCTTAAAAAGAATGAGTTACTTTGTATACCAATAATAAGGCCCCACTGTCGGTTTATAATTTCAGAGTTACCAAATTCTCCTTGTGGGTGACTCAGTCGGCTGCACACTGTGACAACAGTACACGAAACATGGGTAAATCTATCACCATCTATACCCAGTTCTTTCTTACTATTTAATTATACATAGCCTGAAAACTATATCAGGTTTCTAAGGTAACTGAAGATGCTGGGATTACTGCTGTCCAAGTTAGTCCCAAAGTGTAGAACTCTTGAATTGAAGCATGCAGAGGATATTAGTTCAAGAGCATATCATAGCTAACTTACTCTGCAGCGGTATATTATTCAAAGAGTAGGAATTTACTTTGACATGCACAACTTCACTTTGTGCTATCTCCCAATATTATTATGTAAATTTCATCACAAAAATGTATAGTAAATGGATGTAGACAGGAATTTGATGTCTCACTTCTCATGTGTCTCTCACACAATAATAGTAGAGACAGGAATATTAAACTGAGACCGTTATTACCACAAAAATATCAAGTGTAGTTTAATAATTCTGACTTCTGAATTTTCTTTCTCACATATCAACAGATGTCCATAGAACTGCCTGGGAAGTATGTGTGCACACACACTGTTATATAACACTTACAGTCCTGTCTGATTCCTTACAGCTGACATTAAGTGTAAGTATAACGTTCACGAACTTGTAAGACAGTCATGGCCTATTAAAACAAGCCTTTCTCTGTAAGACAGTCCAGCTTAGGTTAGCACTGCAAACAACAATTAAAGCTAGTTTCAGTATCATGGGTGTTAGAAAGCTGGCACAAGACAGGAGAGGACAGCTACTTATTGCAAGCAAAGGCAGAAAGACTTCCTGACTAGTGGTGAGAAGCTGTCATCAATCCCAAGCATGGCGTGCACTGCAGGGACAAAAAAATAACATTTTGCTGGACATATTTCATGATGAAAATAAATAAATACACACATAAATATGGTAAAGGACAATTTTCCCACCCCCAAACCTTGTGAACTGAAGCTCTTTATGGGAGTTTTGTTTTGCAGAGGGCTGAGGTGTGATTCATAACATGACATTCAGTTCATTACAAGGTTTGGTTAGTTTCCATGAAAAGAACATTCTTATCTCTGAAAGACACATGGAGAGCTGAGCAAAACAGAGAGTAACTACACTGAAGCCAAAGCGTTCAAGCTGTTGAGCAAAACGGACAGAAAATTGTGCTGATGCTATAAACTCTCAATTTCTCTCTCTCTAATGGGTGCTCACATGGATAAAAGGACAGAGGATTACAATTTTGTTGACTCTCAGTACATCTGAGAGGAAATGACTTCTGCTTTACATATGCACTCTTGTCTGTGCATGTGTTGGGAAGGGGTAGCATTAATATTCTCTTCTGCAGCTTTTTCACAGCCATTGTAAAATGATGCACAGGAGAATGGGTAGAATAAGTAACTGAGTCAAGTCTGCTATTCAGTTCTAAGATAATTTGGTTCCCAGGGATATATTTAGACTAAACAGATAAAATTACGAAAATGTCCACTCAGAAACATGATAAAAATGTATCAGAATGTAAAAAAGTATGCAAGGATGGAGGTTTCACATTTGGAAACATACACACACATATACATACATATATATATATATATATATATATATATATATATATATATATATATATATGCAAACTCATATCACAAACATACTGTAAAACATATAAACACGTGCTACCTAACCTGCACAAACTACAAAAACATGTATATGCTAAGTGCAAAATGAACACTACATTTAGTATGAGTCACATTTCCTACAATGCATATGAAAAATATATACTAAAGATCACAAACGCATTTTATAAAATGTACATGTAGCAGAAAACCCACGTTCTACATAAATGTACACACACACACACACACACACACACACACACACACACACACACACACAGAGAGAGAGGGAAACACTGTGTCAATTCTCACCAGATTGTTGTCTCAAGCTGGAGTAATATTATATAAATGAACTGTTGATTTAACACATTACATAAATAGTTGCAAACTGAATTGTTGCTTTAAGAAGGTTGCTGTTCTTCTTTCGGCTTTTCCCGGTTAGGGGTCGCCACAGTGGAACTCCGGTCCGCTAATGATTGGCAGTAGATTTTTACAGTGCCGAGGTGCCAGCTCAATGCCCAACCTTCAACGAAGGCACGCCTATTCACGCATGCCTTTCGATCGCCACTCGACCACGAGGAGGACATGCAGACTCCACACAGAAGATGCTCCAGCCGAGAATTGAACGGGAGAACCTCTTGCTGTGAGGTGACAATACATTCCTTTTAATGTTAGACAGACAGGACTCCTTCACAGTGCAATTAATACAACCAATTATGTAATTAACCGATGTACAAGACAGGAAGAGAGCTGTAGCCATACCAAATCAGACAAGTTGTCTGCACATAGGAAAAAAATTTGCCTGAAATACGAGTTCTGGCTATTGTGTTGTTGTAAGGAAGAATCACTGCAGATTATTCTAAGTCTCTAACATCTTCCCGTGAAGGAATTCAGAGGGGTGAGACTTCACAAGAGAGTGTCTGTATGCTATGGACTTAACAGTCCTGCTTCAAAGAATTACTGGTCAATTTTGAATATAACTTGTTTATTGGGACTCTAGCACATTTGAAAAAAAAGTACTCTGTATGTGTTTTCTTTTTTTCAGATGGTTATTCTACTGCACTTAGTTGTCTAAGAAAGAAACTTCACTACTGCCTTTTGTTTTTATCATGAAATAAAACTGCACATTTTTGATAATCCTTCAAATTCTGTTGCATTAATATAGCAATACACACACATACATAGGATATGATTCCTTTGGTCTAATTTCATACAGTAATGGACTTTCAGACCATGTGCATTTAGTTTTGTGAGAGTAGTATACGTCAATCTTGGTTAGATTCACTTAAACAGGAATAAATATGCTGCAATGTAGATGGTCTTTGTGAGACTGTACATAGTGGGTTATGGAGCTTGCTGTTTAATTCACTGTTGTGCAATTTTGAGTTGGAATATAGAATTAGCAGGGGTGTGTGGGTGTAGGTGGGGTTGCCCCTTGCAAAAACACAGTTTTATTTTTTTCTATTTTGTTCTAGATTAAATGGTTTAGATGTACTAAATCATAGACTAGATGAATTTAAACAGCTCAATATAGACTCTCTCTCTCTCTCTCTCTCTATATATATATATATATATAAAATATGTGACAGCTTATTAAACAGTGGTAGACGAAAGTCAAAATACTGACTGTAAAATCCTGAAATATCAAAATGTTGAAATTTTAAAACGTTGAAAATACACTCTAATAGCATACATGTAATACATATGTGTGCTGAGCCTGTGCACAGCTACTCAACAAACAATATTACTCCTCTGTTAGTGAAACTCAGAAATGACTGCTAATATTCCTGCATGGGGGGGAATGTCCAGCTCCCTACACATGTAGGGTGGTAGGAGTTTGATTTCAACATTTTAATATTTTAGCATTTTGAAATTTCAACACTGTACATTCAGTACTGCGACATTCAGTATACTACTCTTCAGTAAGTTAATATTAGACCTATATATATATATATATATATATATATATATATATATATATATATTTTTTTTTTTAACACACACGCACCACAAAGCATATGTATAGTGAGGCCACAAATCATGTATATATAAATGATGTTACTTCAAACACACAAACACAACATGCATACATACGTATTGTTCAAATGAATGCATGCTTATACTGCAAAACACATACAGATTTTACAAAATAAACACATACATATGCACACTTGGTATATCCACATACTACAAAAAGTAAACATTCACATAAAGAGATCATAAATGCACATTCTACAAAATGCAGATTTACTTTCAGACAGCATGTAAACACAAGCTACAAATTCTGTACATGTACACCCAAAACAGCACACATTAGACATGCACATACTATAAAATGTGCATGTACCTGTGGACAGCATGCGCACACATACTACTCATACTATAACTATTCATACACCTCCCACGTTCTCCGGTTCAATTTTTGGCTGAGGTGCCTTCTCTGTGGAGTCTGCATGTCCTCCCTGCATTCTTGTGGGTTTCTTCTGGGTTGCTCCGGTTTCCACCCACATCCCAAAAGACATGCATCTGGAGCATTTCTCCTTAGGCCTCTGCTGAAAATGGGCTCTTTCCCAGTAGGATTTTCCTAGTAAACAAATGTTAAATAAAATAAATAAATAAATTTACAGCACTAGCACTCAAGACTCCTCACTCTGCCAGCAATGCACCAGCATTCCTGCAGGTATCACCAGCACAATGAGACAATCTATCTCCCTGCCCTCATGATGGGGGAGCTTGTGCTAGTCACTGTCTTCCATCCTCCTCTAGCAGGTCCCTCCAGCATCCATGTACTCTCTGAACATGGTGTGTCTGGGTAGCAATCAAGACTTTATTACTTTGTGTTATGAGACCGAGACTAATCATAATTATTTTAGCTGGGTTGTTGGACTTTTATGGTACTGGAGTAAGGTTTGAAGGGTGAATGAGAAAGAAAAGTCAACCTTTTGTACTTTCTGAAAAGCCATCCAGTTCTGTTCGTTTGCTTAAACTTTTCCTAAATTAAAAATTATACCCAAACCTATCTAAGCGAAGCTATGTGTCTGGAATTTCAGATGAGGGAAGTCTTCTGCAAAAAAATTTAAGAAATGAAGCATGACACAAGGGACATATTTTCATAATGCATCAATCTGTGTCAGGTTGTTGTGTCTAATTACTTTTAAAACAGTATGGAAGAGTTTAGGAGAAAGGATTCTGAACAGTATTTGTCAAAGGTTAGTTAAGAAAGAATATAACAGCATGGTGTTCTGCTATGAATGGCACACAGATGGCTACCAGTGAAAGAGCAAATATTTTTTAAGGCTGTCAATGAAACTGAGTTCTTGGTTTTGGTTGTATTTGGGAGAAAGTAATCCAATCACCAGCAAAAGGACAGGAAAAACACCAAGGAATGGCACAAATCCACACTTTATTCCCCACTCGAGGGTCTTCTTCAGAACAATGAACCAATACGTTTAAATTATTACTTCTTTCTCAAGGTCATGATATTGTCTTCATGGAAGTATGAAATTTATGTTTTTTAAAGTTTCAGGTGTGGATATGGCATGTGTTTTATATACTATTTATTTCTTTTCTTTTTCATTTTAATGCACAAATTGGTCTTATGTGACATGCTCACATTGTTTTAATTGTTTAAATGGGGTGGGTTTATAAGTGGCTGGGTGTGTTTTTTGGTTCATTGTTCTGAAGAAGTCCCACAAGTGGGGAAGAAAGCACTAAACTTAGAATAAAGTGTGGATTTGTGCCATTCTGTGGTGTTTATCCTCTCCTTTTTCTGGTGATTGGATTACTTGGTTTCAGAATTTTACTTGTATTTGGGAGGAAATTAGTGCTTGATTTTTTTTTTTTTTACATGAAAGGATTATGGTTTGGGGCAAAAATCAGCAATTAAGGATGAAGAGACCTAAAGCAAACTTCCATGATGTAACAACTGGTACCATATCATATGGCCTATCTTAAGGGCAGTAGGACCCATGTGCTTTGTAAGACAATGCTTTATTACAGTTTATGGAAAATCTGGCTTTAGAGGTGTGATCAGGTTTTAAATTATGAAGAATGGATGAATGTTGCCACGTGTAGTAAGATTACAGTCTGTATTTGCAATACGTTCTCTTGCTTTAATATTGTGAATTGCTTTGCTTTTTCATGATTTTTACTTTGTGATACAAAGTGTTCTTAACTTGGCTTTAATTCGATAAACGCAGGCCCTTTTCTTTTCAGGAGGACACTAGAGAATACTCTTCTTATACTGGAGTGCAAGTTTCATGTGTTAGAAAACAATAGAAAAGATAGTAACTTATTGGAGAGTGCAGAGGCTGTAGAGACAGTGAAGACTGAACAAATTATGAAGTAGTATAATTTAGGATCACCATGCAATGTTTTCATCCAAATGCTGAAAGTGTCTGAAATATAGACTAATGCAGCTGAGGACTTTTGTAGTGGCAGTATGGAAATTACTGAGTTTGAACAGTGTACTTGTGAAAAGTCACAACAGGCTTTATGAAGTAAAGATAAAAACAGATTTACAACAGTCTAGGTGGCGTCTGGCTGAGAATATAGAAAGATGCAGTGATGTTAGCAACATAATGAAGAAAAAAGGCCAACAAGATGGGGAATATTTTCTGAAGTTGTTAAAATAGGAATTGTTTTATAGTCATGAGCACAAACTGGTAAGAGACATTTGATTCATTTAAAATATGTGAAATGAGTGTGATGTCTGCAGATCATTACATTATCAGGAATTCTGTACTGAGCCCATTGATGTTAACTGTGCAGTTTGTGACAGTGATAAACCATCTGAGGAACAAACTCATATAAGTGTATTTTAATGAGAATGCAACAATAATTGAACTTCAGGTAACAAAGAACATGACTCCTGGAAAGATTGTGCAGTGTGTGATCCATCAGCCATTCAGAGGTGGATTTTTGCAGTAAAGAATTGATGCTGCAGACAAGAATATATTGAATTAAAGTTAGAAAGCACTGTGAGGATGGTATTACTTTGCATAAACAAAACTCTTTTGTGATTTTTATAAAGCAAAATAAATAAGTGGGGGCTATTGTGTTTCACTTCATTGATATTCAGTGTTAAAATCTTAGCCTACAGGGTTTCTCTGTAGTTATGTGTTAGTCACATATCTTTGAATTTATTACTGCTTAATATCCGAGTTGTTTGGCTTCTGCTACATACCTACAATCAACTGCATTATTAGCTGAGTTAAGTACAAACTTGCAGTGTTAAAGATTGTACGGCATTTTATTTTTCTATTTAATTGTTTCATTGAATATTGTGGTCTGTGTCTCTCTGCAGTTATTTATTTATTCTATTTAATTGTTTCATAGAATACTTTAGTCTCTCTCTGTCTCTGCAGTAAGTGGGGGCTATTGTGTTTAACTTCATTGATATTCAGTGTTAAACTCTTAGCCTAGAGGGTTTCTCTGTATTTATAAGTGTTAGTCACATATCTTTGAATTTATTACTGCTTTTACTGTATTTGTGTTTCTTCCTACTTTATTACTTGGCTTTAGGCCATTCCACAGTACTACTACTGCTCTCTTATATTTTCCTGATACTATTAACAGAAACTGCAATAACAATGTTCTCTCTTCCACTCTATTTACTGATCTCTCAAAAGCATTTGATATGGCAAACCACTCTTTACTTATAAATATTCTGAAATCACTCTCTCTTGATACTCTGGCTGTACAATGGTTTAGAAACTACCTCAGCAATAGGCAACAGGCTGTGCTCTGGGAGAATAAACTATCATCCCACCTGCCAGTCTCACTGGGTGTCCCTCAGGGCTCCATTCTAGGCCCTCTCTTATTCTCTATATTTATCAATGATCTCTACTTAGCTATTCCTCAAGCAACCTGTATACGATATGCAGATGATTCAACTTTAATCTGCACAGCTAAATCTTCATCTGAACTACAAGCCCTAACTCAGAAGATGTGTAACATAGGAGAGACTTGGTTCTTAAAATGTTGCCTCCTATTAAATCCCAAAAAAACAAAGCTCCTTCTCTTTACTCCGACCCGTAAATCCATGCCTTTAGATTCCTCTGTTATTTCTAACAATGGTGCCCTCATATCCCCTGACTCTACCACCAAACTACTAGGAATTACAATAGACAATAAGCTTAACTTCAATACCCATATTAATAACACTATAAAAACAGTCAATAGAAAAATGGGCTCCCTATACAGGATCAAATACTTTCTCACTCCAATAGCGAGAACTACTAATGCCCACTCTCATCTAATCTCAAAACTTCTCTTTGCCTCACCAGTATACACCAACCTATCAAAGCATAATCTTCTCAAACTAACTACCTCTTATAATAACATTGCCAGATTTGCAACTGGTAATCCCTTTAGAACTCATCACTGTCTGAATCTAAAACAGCTAAGATAGCTTGAACTGCAAAATCAGCTTCATTTTAACCAGCTTACCAATGTCCATAAGATCATCAACCAGCCTAACAACACTTCAATACTCTCAAACCTCATAGCTCCTTATAAAAATCTTAATACCTTATGCTCAGCTAATAAACTGCTACTTAGCATTAGTAAGTCTAACAACATGGCAGGTAACTCTTTTTTCTCAAACACAACTGGGAAAAACTGGAACCTTCTACCTAGTGAACTTACTTCACTTCCTTCCCTACCCCACTTCAAACAAAAACTCAAAATATACCTTAAAACATACTGGTTATGCCCTTGCACCAACCCTGACTAACCTACCACCTCTGTTACTAATTTTTCTCCAAACTCCACTCTGACTTTTGATTCAATGTTCTTTACCGCAAGCATTGCAGGAATTGTAAACCTGCATACAGTTATGATCTACGTCACATGGATATCTTGTGCTATATGTTGTAAATATTCTTATGCAACCATTCTCAGGAATTGTAAACCTGGAAAAGTTCAATCTACCTCATGTGAATATCTTGTGCTATATTTTTATAAATATTTTTCTGCAATGTACTGTAAAATTTTTTGAAACATCTGCTATGTTAACTTGATTGTAACCTTATATATACTGTTTTAAATTGCAACCTTATACATTTGGTATGATGTATCTGTCTTGGAGCTTTTCTCCCCGGGCCTCTACTGAAAATGGATATATATCCAGTTGGACTAGCCCGGTCAACAAATGTAAAATAAATAAAAATAAATAAAATGACTTTATTTTGCTTTTGCTGCTTGTTCTTAAAAGTACTTAATTGCATTTATCCTACTGCATTTATTACTGCTTGTTAGTAGCCTGATTAAATTGTAAATGTTATTCTAAGCCTTTGGTTGAAGCACTTGGGCTTCAGACCAGTTGTTTTACATTAAGAAGGTTTGTGGTCTGTACTGTTGTGGCAGGACAGGTAGCTTACTTCCTTCTAAGTTGGGAGTTGCTGATTGAAGGCTTAGTGTCTGTTATTCTAAAGGTGTATTAGTTCTGGTTTAAGTCCGCAGTGGTGCAGCGGTAGCGTTGTTGCCTCACAGCAAGAGGTTCTCCCATTCGATTCTCGGCTGGAGTGCGGGGAGTGCCTTCTGTGTGGAGTCTGCATGTCCTCCCTACGGTTGGGTGGGCATTCGAAAGACATGCGTAAATGGGCGAGCCTTGGTTGAATGTCGAGCTGACACCTCGGCGTTCGTGAAAATCTACTGCCAATCATTAGCGGATTGGAGTTCCACTGTGGTGACCCCTAACTGGGAAAAGCCGAAAGACAAACAACAACATTAGTTCTGGTTTAAGCACTTGGGCTTTGGGCCAGTTATTTTACATTAAGAAGGTGTGGTCTGCACTCTTTTGGGAGGAGATGGTAGATTCTGCCCTTTCTGAGCTGGGTGTTTCTGGTTAAAGGCTTATTTTGTCTATTTATTTGAATTGTTTCTTTCTGAAATTGGTACACATTGCTTGCTGTAGCATAGACTAAATTCAGACCTGCTGAATCTAGCTTTGTTTGTATAACTTGAGCACTAATCTAGACCATCTTTTTTTGGAGAAGGTTCCCCTGCACCCTAGTGGCAGGAGTGTGCAGTTAGAACTTGTCAAATTCGTTAATTTGTTTAAATCAGTTTGCTCATTTACTACTGTTATATTAAAAAAAATACACTTTATGCATCACCGCTTAGCTAGGGTTAAACTATTCCCAGCACCATAAAGTCTGCTCTTCAAATTTTCCCATAGAACTAGCCAGTTTTTTAGTTTTAGCACTAAAATCTGTTTCTTTGAGCTCAGCACTTGTTCAGAACTCATTGTAAGCACTAAATAAGCTACAAATTACTACAGCACTCAACTTTCATCACTTGTCTAGAGGAAAACAGTTTTTAGTACTTAATAAATAAGCACATATCCGGGCATGTCTAAGGGTCAGCTCCCAGTGTTTTCTCCTGTCTACCTGATGAATATGGGCATCTTGGGGCAATGCAGCAATTGCCTCATGCACACAGACAACCCTTCCCTCCTATCACCCAACACTACAACTTGTGAGAGATGCACTTATATAGCAAAACTGGAAGCAAAGCTCTCTTCACCTAAGACTGGACTAGACAGTCAAGAGGAGAAGGTAAACACTTGCACCACACCACACTCATCACATAGTCCCTCAAAACCTACACCACCAAAACAGATACATAGAAACACAAAACACACACCTACATTCGCTGAGGCTCTCAATAAAAATCTGCTCAAGCAACAGAGACCTCCAAAGCAGAAACGCAAGCAACCTCCACCCCCCAACAGAACCCAAATGACACATAAGCCCACAAACTCAGTGTGCCACTCAACCACAGCCCATAAGGCAAAACAACATACCCAACACTCTAGTCATAGGTGAATCTATAGTTAGGCACACTGATGCTCCACTCACCAGGCTAAACAAAGAGAAAGTTACTGTCAGCTGCCTGTCAGGTGCCAGGATCCGCCACATAATGCACAAACTCAGGTCACTCCACAACAAGTACAAATATGATTCTGTCATTGTCCATGTTGGTGTGAATGACCTGAGATGTACCTCCCTGGACTACATGAAAAGAGACATGGAGCAGCTCTCTGTTCTTGTAGCCCAGGCAGGTATGACCCTAGCCCTGAGTAGCATCCTGCCATCACCCAGAATGATACCACAGTACAAGGACAAAATGATTGACTTCAACAATTGGCTAAGCTTCTGGTGTCATTCAAAGGGGATCCAGTATCTGTCTGCCTGGGATGACATGATCGACAGACCACGATGCTTTGCCAGAGATGGCCTGCACCTGTCGCCCTTGGGATTCCGGATACTGGCTAAGGCTCTTGCACCCCTATAGTGCCTTTTTTAGGCAAGGTTCAAATGACAAATTCACCACCTTAACAGGTACAAGCAAGCAAACTCTGACAGTAATGCTACTCAATGATAGAAGTCTAAACGTCAAAATGCATTCACTCGAGGCACACCTTAAAATGGAGAACATCGACATCTGTGCAGTGACAGAGACCTGGTTCAAGGCTCCAGGGAGCACCCCTGCATTCCCAGGCTATAATTCATACCACACCTTTCAGCCACCTAACCTGGACCGAAACACTAAAGGCAGAGGCGTGTTCATATTCATTAAGGATATCCACACCTCCATGCTAGAAGCTCAGCATAATGCATCCAAGATTATCCAAGTGCAACTAACTTTGGGCAAGACAGTAATCCAAATTGTAGCTTGCTACAGATCCCCCACCATGCACCAGGATTCCCACTCCTCATTTCTTGATACACTGGAAAATATTAGGGTACAACACCTTAATAATGGGCAAATTCAACTACCCCACCATTAACTGGGAAAACTACTTATGTAACAACTCTTTTACTCAATGTTTTCTGGAATTCATAAATTCCAATGTCTTTGATCAACTTATCCACACCCCCACCAGGGGTAGCAATATCCTAGACCTGGTCATTACCAACATGGGCGACCGGTGTTCCACACCAGAGGTCAAGTCCTCCTTGGTCAGATCTGACCACAAGCTTATCACCCTAGACATCCACATCCTGCCCCTACCCCCCATTAGGAAACCACCATAAAAAATTTCTCCAAAGCCAACTTCACGCCTCTTAAGACAGAAGTGGCAAACTTCAAAACACCCATGCAGACGGACAATAGAGGTATAACTGCTGAATCCTACACAAATGCACTTTATAAGCACTTACACGAGTGCATGGATTGTGCTACCCTAACAGAACCAAGATGCTATCCTCCAAAAAAAGGAAGCCAATCTGGTGGTCCCCTGCCATAAACAAACTCTACAACAGAAGAAAGAAACTGTTGCAAAAAAGAGTAAAATTCCATGATTGGCGGAACTCCCTGGTCAGCCCCAGGAAGAAGCTGAGATTCCTCACAAAATTCTCCAAAGCTAGTTTTGAAAACAAAATCACCACTGATTCTAAAGACAACCACAAAGCATTCTATAGTTATGCCAAGAATCTCAATGGCAACACTCAGATCTGCTCTGAGTTACAGCACAATGGCACTAAATATACAGAACCAACTTATATTGCCAACATCCTGGCAGATATGTTCAGTGCTAAATTTACCCCGCTCTCACCCCCTAAAGGACCCATCTCTATACCGGAAGAATGCAAAGTTCCTGTAACCACAGCTGCACAGGTAAAAACCACACTCTCCAAAGCCAAGAACACAGCATCCATGGGACCTGACAACATCCCAGGCTGTGTTCTACACAAACTGCAGAATGAACTGGCACCCCACCTAAGCACCATGTTCAATCATAGCCTCACCTCAGGCTTTGTGCCCACTGAATGGCGCACAGCGACGGTTATCCCACTCCACAAAGGAGGAGCCACCACAGACCCCAGGAACTACCAACCCATTAGCCTAACAAGCCTGGTCTGCTAGGCCATGGAACGTATCATCATGGATCTTATACACAAATACATTGGTAATCTCCAAACTCTGGACCCCACCCAGTTCTGGTTTGTAAAAGGCAGATCATGTCTCCTAAACCTGATAGACTTCTTTGAAGCAGTCACCAAAGCTGTAGACGAGGATAAGGTGGTTCACACAGCCTATCTAGATCTCGCCAAGGCTTATGACACCATCCCCCACTGTGGAATTATAGAGAAACTCACTAAACTAGCTATAAAGCTCTATGAAACAAGATGGATTGCCAACTGGCTCAGTGACAGAACCCACACTGTGAAAGTAGCAGACTCCAAATCCGACTTCAGGCCAGTGACAAGTGGAGTACCACAGGGTTCAGTCCTGGGTCCTCTCCTGTTTGGTATCTACTTTTCTGAAGTACGGGCTAACACAGAAGGTCTTTGGCTAACAAATTTCGCAGTTGACTGCAAACTAGGGGCCATAATCGAAAATCCTAACGATGTGTACATTCTACAAAAGGACCTCACGGAGACAGATGCCTGGTGTCAAAGCCATGGCCTCAAGCTCAATGGCAAAAAGTGCATTGTCATCCCTTTTGGTAAAAACTCTGTACCCATGAGCTACCACATAGGTGGTAGTCTACTTAATACTGAAAGTGTGATAAGAGTCCTTGGGACACAGGTGGACAGTAGTCTCTCCTTTGATAATCACATTGCCACAGTAGTCAGGAAATCCTTCTACGTAGCACACCTCATCACAAAAGGTTTCTCATCCAGGAAAAGAGAGGTCATTGTTCCCTCTACTTGTCACTCATTAGACCCATTATAGAGTACAACACCCCTTTTGGTATGTACCTCAAAAAGACATCTACAACAACTGGAAAGGCCGCAGAAATACCTCACAAAGAGGATTAGAACCTTAAACAGATGCCATACGCAGACCATGTCAAAAAGGTCCAGCTTTACTCCATCGCATATCGCCTACTCAGAGGCAATCTCTGCCTAACATACAAAGCTATGTCAAACCCAGAGCTGCTGGACATGCTCAACTTAAAGAAATCCCAATCCCACCGAGCTACAAGCTCTACGGCCCTAAACCTTGTCACTTCAATAAACAGAACATGCTGGAGGGATAGATTTCTGTCCCAGAGGCTACCCATACTCTGAAACAAACTACCTATCTATATCAAACAAAGCTCCTCATTAGCACTCTTCAAGAAAAATCTTGATGATTGGATGGGAAATAGGAAATTCACCTGGGGATCACCCCTGTGGCTCTGCTCGACAGGGGCACAGGAAAATATTTTTTTTGGGTGGCGAATGCCAGGGTGCCTTTTTGGCTAGGCTTATATAAGCCCTAGGGCCAATAGCCTAGTACCTACCTATGAACTTAAAATATCTGAGTTGTTTGGCTTCTGCTACATACCTACAATCAACTGCATTACTAGCTGAGTTACGTACAAACTTGCAGTGTTAAAGATTGTACCCCTATAACAATCCACCCCCCTCTAATAAACTCCTACTTTATATATACCAAATCTAACAACTTAGCTGGTGACTCCTTGTTCTCTCCACCACCAGGTAAGCAATGGAACATGCTGCCCCCAACCTTACTCCTCTCTCCCTCTTTTCCCTCTTCAAGCAATCTTAAAATCATCTAAAACTCAAATTTTGCCCTATTGCTGCCCCATACTCTAACTAATACCTATCTACTATTAGCCTGTCTTCTCTCTCTCTCTTTACTTTTTTTATTGCTATTAAATGTTTGTAAATGTTTGTCTTATATTTTTTTAACTTTTATTATTAAATGGTTATTCTTATTATATCCCGTCCTGTATGTATAATGGCCTACTCTTTTATTTATATATTATTATTATATTATTATTAAGTTTCTCCCGGACTCCTTAATAAATTGTACTGCATTTAATTTTTCTGTCTATTTAACTGTTTCATTGAATATTATGGTCTGTGTCTCTCTGTAGTTATTTATTCTCCTATTTAATTGTTTTATAGAATACTGTGGTCTCTCTCTGTCTCTGCAGTTAGTTTCCCGCTCGACCTCCCTGTTCTTGTTTTGGTATTAATCTTGGTGGCTTTGGAATTGCCCTGTAAATTTGTGTTTGAACACTCCTCCCGGGCCTATCTCATTTGCTCACTCAACCGAGTACAGTGAGATCATATTTTGACTTCAGACACTCCTGCTAGTCCCATCTGTTCAGCTCTATCCCAGCTCTATTCTGGTCTAGTGGCACTAGCTCATTCTACCTAATACAGTGAGAACATTTGTGAAGGACAAGCCACTTAGGTCCTTAACTTTGAATTATCTTCTGTTTCTCCTTTCTCCCTTTCCACTTTCCAAAAAAAAAAAAAAACATTTCTATTCTTGTTTCCTGCCTTTCCTGTAACTAGTCCAGTCCAGATACAGATTTGCTGTAACCAGGACTGCATGTAAGCTTCTGAGCCCCCAAAACCTTTCTGTGTTGGAGGGAAGCCTTCTAGCTTATCAGTGGGATTGGTAAGCACTAAGTAGCCTATCTACCACAAGAGTGGTTTCTGACCCAGAAATTGTAGTTTACTGGCCGTTTGGGCAGTTTTTCCATCTCTTTCAACTTTCTGGTTTAAAAGCCTGCGTTTGCGCTTGTTTCCCACCCTTCCTGTAACTTGTTAAGTCCAGATACAGATTTGCTTTATACAGGACTATTTGTAAGCTTCTGAGCCCCCAAGCCTTTCTGTGTTGGAGGGAAGCCTTCTAGCATATCAGTGGGAGTGGTAAGCACTAGGTAGCCTATCTACCACAAGAGTTGTTTCTGGCCCAGAAATTGTAGTTTATTGGCCGTTTGGGCAGTTTTTCCATCTCCTTCAACTTTCTGGTTTAAAAGCCCAAGTTTGTGCTTGTTTCCCACCTTTCTTATAACTAGCCTAGTTCAGATACAGATTTGCTGTATCCAGGACTGTTTGTAAGCTTCTGAGCCCCCAAGCCTTTCTGTGTTGGAGGGAAGCAGTCTAGCTTATATCAGTGGGAGTGGTAAGCACAAGGTAGCCTATCTACCACAATATCCAGGTACATATTCTTAGTTTTAGCACCTGAATTTTCTTATTCGTGCTCAGCACTTGTTCAGAACTTAACACTAAATAAGCTACAAATTACTACAGCATTCAACCTTCCTCTTTAGCTAGAGGAAAACAGTTTTTGTACTTACTTTCCTCACTTGCTTAGAGAAAAACAGCTCTTATACTCACTTTCCTCACTTGTCTAAAGGAAAGTAGTTTTTTATTCAGGCATGTCCAAGGGTCAGCTCCCAGCGTTCTCTCTTGTCTATCTGATGAATCTGGGCATCTTGAGGCAATGTAGGAATTGCCTCATGTACACAGACAACCCTCTCCTCCGACCACCCAACACCACAACCTGTGAGAGATGCACTTATCTAGCCAAATTGGAGGTAAAGCTCTCTCCAACCAAGACTGAACTTGACAGTCAAGAGAAGAAGTTAAACACTTGCACCACACCACACTCATCACAGTCCCACTAAACCTACACCACCAAAATCTACACATAGAAATACAAAAACATTTGCAGACTCTCTAAATAATAATCTGCTCAAGGAATAGACACATTCAAAGCAGAAAAGCAAGAAACCTCCACCCCCCAACACAACCCAAATGACACATAGCCCACAGACTCAGTGTGCCAATAAACCACAGCCCATAAGGCAAAACAACGTACTCAACACACTAGTCATAGGTGACTCTATAGTCAGGCACACTGATGTCCCACTCACCAGGCTAAACAAGGAGAAGGTTACTGTCAGCTGCCTGTCAGGTGCCAGGATCCACCACATAACCCACGCACTCAGGTCACTCCACAAGTACAAATATGACTATGCCATTGTCCATGTTGGTGTGAACGACCTGAGACATACCTCCCTGGACTACATGAAAAGAGACATGGAAGAGCTCTCCGATCTTGCAGCCCAGGCAAGTATGACCCTAGCCCTGAGTATCATCCTGCCATCGCCCAGAATGATACCACAGTACAAGGACAAAATGATTGACTTTAACAATTGGCTAAGCTTCTGGTGTCATTCAAAGGGGATCCAGTATCTGTCTGCCTGGGACTATATGGTCGACAGACCACGATGCTTTGCCAGAGATGGTCTGCACCTGTTGTCCCTGGTATTCCGGATACTGGCTAATGGTCTTGCCGCCCCTATAGTGCCTTTTTTAGGCAAGGTTCAAATGACAAATTCACCACCATAACAGGAACAGGAAAACAAAAACTGAAGGTAATGCTACTCAATGCTAGAAGTCTAAATCTCAAAATGAACTCACTCGAGGCACTCCTTAAAATGGAGAACATCGATATCTGTGAAGTCACTGAGACCTGGTTCAAGGCTCTAGAGAGCACCCCTGCATTATCAGGCTATAACTCATACCACACTTTTCGGCCATCTAACTTGGACCAGAACACCAAAGTTGGAGCTGTGTCCATATTCATTAAGGATATCCACACCTCCAGGCTAGTTGTACAGCATAATGCATCTGAGGTTATCCATGTGCAACTAACTCTGGGCAAAACTGCAATCCAAATTGTAGCTTGCTACAGATCCCCCACCATGCCCCAGGATTCTCACTCCTCCTTTCTTGATATACTGGAAAATATTAGGGTTCAACCAAACACCCTAATAATGGGCAATTTCAACTTCCCCACCATTAACTGGAAAAACTCCTCATGTACCAACAACTTCGCTGAACGCTTTCTGGAATTCATAAATTCCAATGCCCTGGATCAACTTATCCACACCCCCACCAGGGGCAAAAATATCCTAGACCTAGTCATTAACAACATGAGTGACCGGTGTTCCACACCTGAAGTCAACACCTCATTGCTCAGATCCGATCATAAGCTAATCACCCTAGATATCTGCATCCCGCCGCCACTCACCATTAAGGAAACCACATAGCCAACATGCTTCTTAAGACAGAAGTGGTGAACTTCATGACACCCATGCAGATGGACAACACAGTTACGACTGCTGAATCCTACACAAATACACTTTATAAGCACTTACATGAGTGCATGGATCATGCTATCCCAAACAGAACCAAGACGCTATCCTCTAAAAAAAAGGAAGCCAATCTGGTGGTCTCCTGACATAAACAAACTCTACAACAGAAGGAAGAAACTGTTGCAAAAGAGAGTAAAATCCCATGAGTGGAGGAGCTCCCTGGTCAGCCTCAGTAAGAAGCTGAGATCCCTTATAAGATGTTCCAAAGCTAGCTACGAAAACAAAATTGCCACTGATTCTAAGGGCAACCACAAAGCATTCTATAGCTATGTCAAGAATCTCAATGGCAACACCCAGATCTGCTCTGAATTACAGCACAACAGCACGAAAATTACAGAACCAACTATTGCCAACATCCTGGCAGATAGGTTCAGTGCTAACTTTACCCCCCTCTCACACCCCTAAAGGGCCCATATCTACACAGGAAGAATGCAGAGTCCCTGTAATCATATCTATGCAGGTAAAAGCATTCTCTAAAACCAAAAACACAGCATCCATGGGACCGGACAACATCCCAGGCTGCCTTTTACACGAACTTCAGAACAAACTTGCTCCCCACCTAAGCATCATGTTCAACCATAGTCTCACATCAGGCTTCGTGCCCACTGAATGGTACACAGCAACAGTTATTCCACTCCACAAAGGGGAGCCACCACTGATCCTGGGAACTATCACCCTATTAGCCTGACAAGCCTGGTCTGCAAGGCCATGGAACGCATCATCATGGAACTCATAAACAAAGACATTGGTAACCTCCAAACTCTGGACCCCACCCAGTTCAGGTTTGTGAAAGGCAGATCATGCCTTCTGAACCTGATCGACATCTTTGAGGCAGTCACCAAAGCTGTAGACGAGGGTAAGGTGGTTCACACAGCCTATTTTGACCTCACCAAGGCTTTCAACGCCATCCCCCATTCTGGAATTATAGCTAAACTCACTAAACTAGGTATAAATCCCTATGTCACAAGATGGGTTGCCAATTGGCTCACTGACAGAACCCACACTGTAAAAGTTGCAGACTCCAAATCTGACTTCAAACCAGTGACAAGTGGAGTACCACAGGGTACAGTCCTAGGACCTCTCCTGTTTGGTAGCTACTTCTCTGACGTACAGGCTAACACAGAAGGCCTTTGGCTAACGAAGTTCGCAGGTGACTGCAAACTAGGAGCCATAGGTGAGTCCCTAAATGATGTGGACATCCTACAGAACAGATTCCTGGTGTCAGAGGCATGGCCTCAAGCTCAATGTCAAAAAGTGCATTGTCATCCCCTTTGGTAAAAACTCTGTACCCATGAACTACCACATAAATGGCAGTCTACTTACTGTCAAATGTGTGATAAGAGACCTTGGGACCCAGGTGGACAGTAGTCTCTCCTTTGATAACATTGCCACAGTAGTCAGGAAATCCTTCTATGTGGCACACCTCATCACAAAAGGGTTCCCATCCAGGAAAAAAGAGGTCATTGTTCCACTCTACTCAGCACTCATTAGACCCATTATAGGGTACAATGTCCCTTTTGGAATGTACCTCACACATCTGCAGCAGCTGGAAAGGCCACAGAAGTCTCGCACAAAGAGGATTACTAGCCTCAAACAGATGCCCTACACTGACCGTCTCAAAAAACTCCAGCTTTACTCTGTAGCATATCGCCTACTCCGAGGAGATCTCTGCCTAACATATAAAGATATGTTAAACCCACAGCTGTTGGACATGCTACACCTAAAGAAATCCCAATCCCTCCGAGCTACATGCTCTAGGGACCTAAACCTTGTCACCACAATAAACAGGACAGGCTGGAGGGATAGATTCCTGTCCCAGAGACTTCCTATACTCTGGAACAAGCTACCCATCTATGTAAAGCAAAGTTCCTCATTAGCACTCTAAGAAAAATCTTGATGAGTGGATGGGTCCTGTGGCTCTGCTGGACAGGGGCACAGGAAATTAACTTTCTTGGGTGACGTAAGCCAAGGAACCTTGTTGGCTGGGCTTACTTAGGTCCTTGGGCCGATAGCCTAGTACCTACCTATGAACCTATGTTATGGAGGTCAGATAGAATGCTGTTACTTATGTGCTAAAGACAACAATTTGACTGCTTTATACTCACAAAAATGATATTAAACAGGTTGGGAGAGTATATGTTATAAAGAAAAATGTATTGGTACTTGCAATAAATGTGGGAAAAGCAGACATTTCTAGATAAATGCAAGGAGCCATATGCAAAGAAAAAAATGGAAGAAATTACAATGAAATACGTATACAAGATACTGTGGTGGAAAGAAATGAGAAAGAAGTTCAATTTGTTAATACCAGAAAAGGTTGCAAAGAAAGACAGAGACATGTACAGAACTAGACTATGAATAAGGATGAAGGGAAACAGACTGATGAAAAAGGAGATATTATAGAAGGTGAATCAACACATTGAGAAAGTAAATTCAATCAGTCAATGGGCTGTGAAATGAAAGAGAAAAAAGATATTAAAGACAAGAATTAAAAAAAAACCTCAGGGTTATGCAGCATGGAACAATTAACATGCTGACACTATAATATTAGTAAATGAAGTACAATGAAATAATTGTTGCAGTGGATAAATAAGAAAAGTAAATATATCAATTCAATAGACATAAGACATGCTAATAGTTAGGAAAAAGGTAAAGGAACTAATGTGAGATGAGGAACGTTTGTGGCCACTTGGGCCAGAGGAATGCACACGTCTGTATAAAAAAATCAGTAATAATTCAAAAATTCATAAATTAGTATTAATAAAGAAAAACACAGATAAGGGAAAGTTCCAGATATGACTGTGACAGAACCAGGAAGAGTTATTGTTTCTGATGCACATTATGAGGAAATACAACTGTATGCAATACCTGATTCTATGATTATGGTTAAAAATGTGGACTTTTTGGAAACATGATAAACGTTGAGATTATTTGCATATGGGATATCAGCTGTGTGAATAGGAGGAAAGGCAGCCAAGCAGAGTCTGAAACAGGTAAAGACGCTGTTAAGGGAAGGAAATCATGAAAATGCCGAGTTATGGAACAACATCCAAGAGCAGCATATGTACAGAAGGGGAAAAGTTTCACAGTAACTGGCTTCATATTATGTATCAAAATGTAAAGGCAAGTTAAGAGTAAATATGAAAAAAATATAAAGTTCAGCTTAATAAAAATGGGAGTGCACTGCATTACCTATTTAATCATCCAATGAATATACAAGTGAAGGAGGGTGGTACTAAGAAATGCTTAACACAAAATATTATCAAAAATAGCAGGATGAGCAGTAACATGCAAGGAGGGAGTGATTCAGAGACACATGTAGCACAATCTCACTGCAGTAAAATTGTGTGGAATTCACAGTATGCAAATAACTGCATAATGATATGCAAACAAGTGCTATCATACCAATGAGACTAAATATGTAAACGATGAACTTCAACATGGTAAAACAATTCAGAAAATTAAAAATCCAGTATTAAGAGCTGCAGCATTATTTTTTTCTGAATAACAGAATTTAATGTTATGCAGGAGCTTCACTTGTGCTAATACACCAAGAACAGCAATAGCCTTAGCTGAACATCAAATGTTAATGGCTGTGTTTGGAGCTAGTATCCACCATATTGTTTACTGTCACCCTCCTCAACGCAGACAAGGCTCACCAGCAGCTAACATGCCATAACAACCATGATCAGTACACTGTCAACCACTATAATGTGGATAAAGACAGCATACTGGAGTAAATTGATATGTGTTGCCCACACGTGAAATCAAGGGGGATGCATAGACTGCCTAACCCTGTGGACACAAAGGCAAAGCATCCAGAAGGGCTTTCCCACCATCAACTGTCAGGTACTATGCATTGCACAGGGCATTATATACAATGCTGCACAATGCACAGGCATTATATAAAATGTGTCTATGTGCTATGCAGGCAGTTCCTATGATTTCTATTATGTGGCACACATGTTATTTCTACAAGTGTTTCATGTGAGATGGTTTACCATATAGTCAACTAGTTGGTTATGGTAGGTGCACATCTTTCTATGTACATAGGCCAAGATATACTATTTTTATTTAAGCAGACAGCAGGCCACTTATAATGGTATCCACTGTTGTGATTTGCAAGTGATGTTGGATATGCCATGGAACCACGGATGATAACCCCCATCTGAACCCCCCAGACAATTGCAAATAAGGTAACAGCACTGCCCATTTGCAGACAAGAAACAATTCTGAATGTGTATTCCGACTCCTGAAGACATGCTTCTTGCTGCTTCGCTATATCTGGTGGACACTGCAATATGCATGTAAGACCTGTAGTCAGCAATTCATGGTATCAACTGTGATGCCCCCCACTCTTGACCAGTAATCAAGGAGCCTTAATCCTCACGAATGATACTGGAGAGATACGTTCTCTCGGAATAAAAATGGATGCACTCAGTATTTCCAGATGCAGACCTCTCTGCATCAAGCACAATTGCCCTTAAGAGCAAACAGGGTATACACTCAGCCCAGGGTCTGGGTGCATCTGTCTCCCTCCAGGTCCCCAGTAAGACTACCCACTGGCACAGCTGTAGGGTTAGGTCATCAGCTGAGTGTCCAAGCCAAGTCCTACAGCACCCTCTCTGAAACCAGTGTTTCATGTCCCTGCTCCAAATAGTTGACACACACACACTCATTGAGATTTATTTTCACACGCATACACCTGGGAAAGGCTGGCACAGATTTACTAGCTATGCCACCTTCTGTCCAGATTATAAGGTAGTTTCACTGCCACTAGTCAGTTACTATAAGGCTCTTAATAAGGTATCCAATTATACTGAGTGAAGTTATTATTAATACAAATGGTAATGTTGACCAAACTGCCAGGCTTTCAGGACTGGCCAGAGTTATCACCACATAAATATATGCAAATACTTTCATAACTTATTTATAATTATTATAATTATTTTATTTATTTATTATTTTTCTAAAAGAACCAGACATAATGAGAAGTTTGAATATATTTAATAATAAAGAATAAAAGAACACAAAAGCACTAAATATTTACAGCAAACACCAGAGTTTCAGCTCACAGGAAATATTACAAATAACACTGACAGAAAGTTTCACATAGTTATAGAACAAACAGTATTTAGCTAAGCTTACCATCTATTCCTGATTGACTAAAATAATTACTGTTCCTATTTACTGAACACAGAAAAGCAAAATAATGTGGGTGATTGTCTTTCTAGTCAGGTTTCCAAGAAAAGACTTCCCCTGAGACTTCAGTCTCCTCTAACATTAAAACATTATTTCTGTACAGAAGAACATCACATACATCTCGACATCTGACTTCTGGTTCCCAAGTTATCGCCAACACTAGAAGCTGACAGGATTTTAGCACCTATGTGTTACCATGCACACAGATAGAGCATTGCACAACCATAAAACCATTCCATTCTTCCTACAGGAGTTACGACCTATTCTCTTGCACAGACATTGCATCTCTGGTTCCATTCAAAACTGCGGGATAACATCTTTATGGCTTAACCCATAAAGTAATCTAATTTCAGACATATTTTAAAGTTTGAGATTAACCTCTTCTCTCCCAGCCCTCTGTAAAAACATCTACATTTAATTCAGTTACAATAATACATGTACATTTCTTTTCCTTCCAGCAGGGCACACTGTTGAAACATTTTAACACAAGCAAACCTCACAAATACATTTTCAGAACAAGCATCTATACAAATCAGTTTGATATAATAATGACATATAATTTACACAATTCCATCGAGCTGTGCTGGTATATGTTACATATCCACTGCCCTACCTCTCCTGGCATGGCTGGCAGTACCTCCTATCATCACATCTCTCACCCCTTTAAAGACTCAAGCTAGTATTTCAAGTGCCCCTTGAGAAACGTTGCTTGAGAGGAATGAGCCTATCTGGGAATATATTATCCCATACCCTGTCTTGAGATTCCATCTGCCTTGGCACTGCTGACACCACTACAGTGCTGCACTGTCATATCATATACCTGCAACCCTAGGCTGCACCATAGTAACCTGGGATTTTGCTGGCTGGCTCGCTGTAGCCGTAGATCCAACTTAGACTCCTCCAGCCTCCTACTGCAAATACTCAGCACCAGGGTCTCTTTATCATGATAAGGTTTTATCATGTTAACATGGTACAATTTGGACCCCTGCCTTCAGCCTAGCAGGTCTACCATGTAGTTAACATCACTGACCTTCATTACCACTTTGAAGGGTCCCTCCCAAGCTGCCTGCAGCTTATTGTGACTGACAGGAATGAGAACCATCACCTGCTGCCCCACAGCATATTCTCTGGCTCGAACATTCCTGTTATACCAGACCTTTTTCTGCTGTTGGCTCCTGCCATGTTCTCTTGGGCCAAGCCCATGAGCTCCCTGAGGCTTGTCCTGTGGCTTAAGACATATGCCACAACAAAATCCTTGTGGGATTCACATTCACTCTCCCACTTATCACAAATAAAATTTAAATGTCCCCTCACCCTATGCCCATACAGCAACTCAAATGGTGAAAAGCCTGTGGATTCTTGGGGTACTTCTCTGTATGCAAACAGCAGCTGGGGCAAATATTTGTCCCACTCTCTCTTTAACTGGTCTGGAAATGCCTGTAGCATGGTCTTTAGTGTAGAGCTTAACCTCTCCACAAGACCATTACTCTGAGGATCATAGGGGTGGTCTTTAGGTGCTTCACCCCACAGTGATTCCACAGACAAGCCAGCAGGTCTGACATGAAATTGGAACCTCTGTCAGTCAGTATTTCTCTTGGAAAATCTACCCTGCTGAAAATCTGTAGCAAAGCATTTGCCACCTGTTCTGCCTTAATGGAGGACAGAGCCACTGCCTCAGGATATCTAGTAGCATAATCTACTACCACCAGGATATACTTCTTCCCTGTCAAGCTTGGGGTACTCAGAGGTCCCACAATATCCAAAGCTACCCTCTGAAATGGCTCTTCAATCACAAGCAAAGGCATCAAAGGAGCTTTGACCTTGTCTCCTCCCTTGTCTACTTTTTGGCACTGTACATAGGTCCTGTTACATACCTTGCAATCCCAGCCCAATACAAGTTCTGCATAATACATCTCTTGGTACGCTTTATGCCCATATCACCTGCAAAAGGAATGTCACTGACTATGGCTAGAAGTGCCAGATGGTAGGCTCTAGGCACTACCAACTGCTATATTACCTCACCCTCTAGCCCTCCCTCAGGGTTCCATTCTCTATACAGCAAACCTTTGCTCCAGTTTGCAGACTCCCCTTTTCCTTGAGAATCAGGTGCCTCCCTAGCTACCTCCCTCAAGCCTCTTAGTATGGGGTCTGAGAGCTGAGCCTGTCTCAGCACCACTTTTGTGATTCTTCCCCGCTCCCCTTCCACAGGAAGTCTGATATCCTTTGACAGTGGTGCCTCACTGTCAGCCTGGGCACTACTACTCACCTCTGCCCCTGCAGTCCCTCTGTCCAACAGAACATCGGCACCTACCAGCAGCTGTGGCTCACCTTCAGGCTCATTGCTACAGGGTATCTCTCTCCCTGAAGTAGCCACCTCACCAGCCCTGGCTTCAGGTGTGGTGTCTGCCTGGGTCTCCCCCAGGCTACCAGACCCACATGCCTGTCCCCAAGCTTGACTGGGTGTAACTGCATGCGCACAAGGTACTGCATTATTGGATGACCAGGTAGGCTGCCTTAATAAAGGTACGGTGGGATGTCGGTGAAGAAGCTGGGCTACCGGTAAAGCCTTGAGAAAGGCTGTGCATACCCGAGCGCTTGTGGTTGAAGGCTGAGTAAAGCCTTTAGAAAGGCTTTGTATACAGGTCGTAGTTCCGGCTGGTCAGGTCGCCTGGTGAGAGGAACCGCTAGTGTGGCAGCTAGAAATCAAAGATGATACACACAGAAAAAACAGGCAAAACAACGTAAATGTGGCTCGGCTAAGGAGCTCTGCTCGCCATGGTGGCAAAAAAATCAACGTAGTTGAAGTTCAGATTCTAGAAGGTCGTACTTTATTGAAGTAAAAAGTACCAGAAGTACAATCACCATCAAAGCGTAGTTCCTTAATGGAAAGAGTGATCCTGAGGATTGAGTCACCTATGATTAGTGTATTGGGCAAGCTGTTTTGCCTTAGGGGCTTATGTTGAGGGGCAAACTGTGTAGATGAGCTATGTGTCTTGCGATTTGCGTTGTATTGTGGTGGTTGAGTGCGTTTCTGATTTGGAGGTCTCTGCTGTTTGGGTAGATTTCTATTGAAAGCCTCCATGAAGGTGGGTGTGTGGTTTGTGTTTTTATGCGAGAGCTGTGGTTGTGGGTGTTCTGGAGGGCTATGTGTTTCATCTTGTGTGGTGCAGGTGCTGACCTTCTCCTCTTGACCAGCTATTCCAGTCTTGGCTGGAGAGTGCATGTCTTCCAGTTTTTATATATAAGTGCATCTCTCACAAATCTGAGTGTTGGGAGGTAAGAGGAGAGGGCTGTCTGTGTACATGAGGCAGTTGATACACTGCCTCAGAATGTCCAAGTTCACCAGGTTAATAGGAAAAAGCACAGGGAACTGACCTTTAGACATACCAGGAGGGATGGTCATTATTAATAAGTACTGGAGCTGTTTCCTTATAGGACATTTAGTGCTGTTAACACTTATGCATGCTACAATAATTGCTACAAGAAACCAGATGAAGTGCTAGTCGAATAAGCTAGTTAAATGCAAGAGAGAAGAGAACTAGCAAGAGCTATGGAAAAAATTGAAGAGCAGACTTTCTGGCACCGGTAATAGTTTACCCTAGCTTAGTGGCGCTGCACATCACACAAACCCGTGCAAACACAGGCTTTTAAAGAAGAAAGTTGATAGGGAGCTAGAAACCACTCCTCTTGTGGTAGATAGGCTACCTAGTGCTTACCACTCCCACTGATAAACTGAGAGGCTTCCCTCTAACACAGAAGCCTGTGTGATAGAATATAACCTCTTGTGATAGTTTGGTACCCTTGTTGTCTCCACACAACTTACCACTGGCATACTGTTATTCCCACTTGCTGGCTCCACCTTTTGTTCCCCATCTTGCCTCCATGGACATCTGTATGATGTGCTTCCAATGTAAGTTATCTGTTTGCTGTTTGTTTCTTATATAAAAAGCATATTAGTTGGCTTTTTACAATCTGCATTGTATTGGCATTATAGAACGACATATCATTGACTGCACAGCCTATCCCAAATATTTGCTTTTTTACTGCCTAAATGCTGTAACATGTAGACCCTATGATTTGCTGGGTACTTTGTTTAAACTCCATTATTTTTTTGCCTCTAAAGAAAAGATAATTGACCCGTGCCTAGGCGCTTTGAGTTTTGTTTGTATTTCTGAACCTGTACATGCATGTAAAAATGTCCATGGCTGTTTTTACTTAGTTTCCCATGCATTACTTGTTTTTTCAGCTGCTGCCAAGGTCCCTACCTCTTGTAAAATACATTGGGATGCATATTTATTTATTTATTTATTTTATTTTACATTTGTTAACCGGGGTGACTGACTGAGCCGAAAAGGCCCTTTTTCAGCAGAGGCCCGGGGAGAAAAGCTCCACAAAGAAAAATTACAGACACATTTAGTTATTTAGACATAATCAGTATACACACAAATTACAAGAGACATGTTTTTACAGTGGTATGCGGCACAAACAGTTACAGTGGAGAGAACAATCAAAAAAATATTAATTTTAAAAATAAAGGTAAGTAATAGATTTGTGGTGTACAGCTGAACTTTGGAATGTAGGTAGAATACATACATAGTACACAGGTACAGTACATACATTGTAGATTAGCCAGTGTTTGTGAATAAGATTGAAAAACTATTATCAATTGCTCTAGATTTAGTATGTATATGTTATCTGCTTTCACTAGCCTGGGGAGCAATCATGGCACTGCCAACTTTGCTTGAGATGTTGCCTGATGAGGTCTTTAAAGGAGGCTTTGGATGATGTGTTTTGAATGCTAGTAGGGACAGAGTTCCATTTTTTAGCCACCAAACTACTATATAGTGTATCTCCAAAGCTATTGTAGCTGTTGGTGACTTCTAGTAGTAGTTTGCTTGATGATCTAAGAGGCCTTTTGGCTGAGTGATGTTGTACTAGGGTTTGAGGGCAGGACACTTATTGGGGAGGGAATAGATAGAATGACAGAGGCAGAGCTGATTGTAGGTTAGGAGTTTGGGCAGTTCAAGCCAGTGGAGCTGTCTCAAAGCAGTACAGTGATGAGTTCTATATGAGCAATTTGCAGCAAAGCGGGCAATTCTGTTATAGCAAGCTTCCATTTTGCTTAGTTCAGTTTTGTTGAGATTAGTCAGAATGGGAGATGCATAGATTAGGGTGGATAGAAGTTGGGAGCGAGCAATGGCTGATCTTGTGTTGTTGGTAAGAAATGGTTTGATACGGTAGAGTGACCCCAGTTTGGCATGTACTTTTTTAATAGTTAAGTTCAAATGACTATCAAATTTTAGGTGGGAGTCTATGGTTATTCCCAATAGCTTAGCCTGTGCCACTGGAGCAATTGGAGTAGCATTTGTGGAGTAGATAGTGAATTGACTGTTAGTGTTTTTGTTAGAACTGGTTATAATCATAAGCTGAGTTTTCTTTGGATTGAGGATAAGTTGGGCTTTGGTAAGGTAGTTTCCAACGTCAGAGAATGCTAGTTGAGTTGTTTGCAGGAGGGTGGGAATGTTTTGTGCAGCACAGATTAAGGTAGTGTCATCTGCATACTGAATTATAGATGCATGCTGTGTGGAGGTGTGGAGGTCATTTGTGAAGACTGTGAATAGTAGTGGTCCTAAGATAGAACCCTGTGGGACTCCTATAGTTATGGGCAGCTGAGGAGAGAGAGAATTTTCCCATTTCACAGCTTGGTACCTGTCAGTTAAGTAGCTTTGGAACCAGGTAAGAGTGGAATTAGATAGATGATATTGGTTTAGTTTGTTTAGCAGGATTTGGTGTGAGACTGTGTCAAATGCTTTGGACATATCCAAAAAGAGTTGACACTTGCAGGCCTTCATTTTTGAGACGGTTTACTGTGTCTGTGAAGCAGAGGAGAGCTGTAGTGGTACTATGGGCAGGTCTGAAACCATGCTGAGTAGGTGACAGGATGTTGCAGTCTAGGAGATAGTTTAGCATCTGGGTATGGATGCATTTTTCTAGGATTTTGGCCAGGGGGGAGAGTAAAGCAATGGGTCTGTAGTTATTAAGTTCAGTGAAGGTCCCGCTTTTATGTATGGGTGTAACATAGGATATTTTCCAGAGTTTGGGCACATAGTTTTCAACAATTGATCTGTTTATGAGAGTGGAGACTGGGATAGCAATAGCATCTGCTGTAAGTTTCAAGAAATAGCTGGGGAGTAGGTCGGCTGCTGTTGATGAGGTTTTTAGTTTGGAGAGCATGCTTTTGATTGAAGTGGTAGAAACTGTTTTGAGGGTAAAGCTTGTATTAGTGTTATTTGTGTTAGGGGGGATAGTGAGGAAGGAACTGTCCTGTGATACTAAGGATTGAATTGAGTTCAAAAAATTGTTAGTTGAATTGTGTTTCGATGTGAACTTTAGTGTCAGGGGTGGTTGGTTTAGGGGTAGCCTTTTGGGTGGATTTTAGTAGCTTGTTTACATTTTTCCAAAATTTTTGCGGGTTGTGTTGGTATTTAGTTTGTAATGTTGTGTAGTAGGATTTTTTGTCCAGCCTAATGCATTTTTTTGCACGGTTGCGCAGTTCTTGGTACTTAGTTAGGCTTTGTGTTTCTTTGTTTTTGATAGTAACACCAGGCAGTGTCTCTGGACTTGAGGATTTGTTTGGTTTCTTTACTGAGCCAGGGGTTTGTAGAGGTTCTAACCTTGATTTTGCGCAATGGAGCGACAGTGTCTAGGTGTTGTAGAAATGTTTTGTTGAAATATGCTACAGCCTGGTCAGGTGGGAGGGTTTTTAGGGGGGTCCAGTCACAGTTACACAGTAAAGTGTTGAGGACCTCAGGAGAGAATTTTTTTGTGTTTCTAGTGGATATATAGTTAGTGGTTTTGCATATGCTTGTTCTACTACGTATAAAGTATATTGTGTTGTGGTCACTTAAGGTGTCTGGGAGACTGCCTGTGTCAGGGTACAATGTGAGGTTGCTAGTTAGGACTCAGTCAAGGATGGATTCCCTTTTAGATTTTTTATCACACCTAGTTGGAATTTGGACTAGCTGCTGGTAGCCATGGAGATTTATTAGATTACTTGGTGGTTCTGATATACAGGTGAACCAATCTAGGTTGAAGTCCCCCAGAATAAGGGTTTCTTGTGAGTATGTGGAAGAACACCAGGATAAGAAGTCTTCAAGGCTAGCAGGTGTATTACCAGGTGGAATATAGATCACAATTGTGGTGATGACCTTTTTAGGGTGAAGTTGAAGTTGTGAGATAAGTATGTCCCAACTATTGGGGGAGGGGTAGGAGTTTGGTAATTGATGGACAGTTAAGTTGGACTTGTACAGTAAGGCAGTTCCACCCCCTTTACAAGTGGTCTGTCTTGTCTAATGATATTGTAGCCGGTATGGAGAACTTCTGAGTTAGCTATGTTTTTATTTAGCCAGGTTTCTGTTAAAGCAACTATGTCTGGGGAGTAGTGTGCTATTGTGGCCTGGAGTTCAGGTATTTTATTTTTGATACTTCTAATATTAATATTTAGCATTAAAAGATGGTTGGTTTTGCTGCTGTTGTTGATTTGCCCAGGGATGAAGAAAGTGGGGGTGTTATGTTCTGACATTTGTGTTGGAGCAGTTTGTGTTGGTCAGGATGGATTTGGGCCTGGGTTGGGGTGGATATCCCCACTTATGGTGAGCCTGGAGTTAAAATGGTTATACAGATGTTGGAGTTTGGTGAGGAGTGTGAGAAAGTATTGTGCTTTTTTGGAGTAGGAATGAGAGCATATGTGTTTAGTTCTGATTTGGTCCGTTATGTAGTTCTTGTGTGGGCAGATATTATTATAATGTGTGGTGTCTGTGTATGAGAGTGCATAATGCAGTGTTGTGCTACTAAGTTTAGGGATATTGCTAGAGTGATAACTTGTGGTGTTGTAAAGAATTATGAGAAGACAGACTAGATTTAGTTGTGTGATAGTCATGGTTATAAAGTTATATATAGTAACTGTACAAGGCATTTCAGCTCCACGGATCTTGAAGACGCGTAACATTGGATACCAGAAAACATAATTGTATGTTTTTTGTAGAAGTTACGGTCTAATTGGTCTTATTTCAGTATAGACTTTTTATCTGGTGTTATGAATATTACTATGATGCCGAATCACCATCAGGGGTAACAGACATATTTTTTTTTGTAATAGTCACAATCTTATTAAAGTACCGTATTTGTAAAATGGAGGGTGCTTATAACATAATACAGAGCTCTATACTCACCTCCAACATATTCCAGAGATATCATATATCACTGGCTTATGCTACAGCTACCAGATACACTACTTTCCAATAATGCGAGCAAGAAGGGTGCTTACAGGAAAACAGATAGCTCCATTTTCACCTCCAAGATAATGTAGACAAGAATTACATCTTGTTTTATACTAAAGCTACCAAATAAGCTACATTTTTTGTAGACTTACACTAACTTTCAGACATTGCAGCCTACTATTCCTAGGATCTAGGACTGTCTGTTTTTAACTGTTTTGGCGGCGTTGTTAACAATTTATGGTACTGAATATATTTGAATTGAAAAAATGCATTCCCTACTGTACTAGTCTGCTGCAACTATTGTTAGCACAGCATAGAGTGCACTGATAACCTTATATTTTTCTGTGATAGTAGCATTACTAGGGACTATTGTATAATTGAATGTTGTCACTGCTTCTTGTCTTATATAGAGCATACATTTAAGATGTAGTCAGTTAACCTCTAAGCATATTGCTAACTAGAAAACTTTACTGTGCTCCACTCCTTAGTACACCTTGCCTCCCAGAAGACCGTGGTCACCTCTGCCTAGTGTAAAATTCCTTACTGAATGATATTCATCAGCAACAGGACCCTTGTAACAATGCAGGAGACACCTACCAAAATCACAGACAAAATTTTGGTTGTCCAGCTCTGTTCTTGAATCTGTAACTGCTCAGTCCTAGTTTGTAGGTTTAGAAGCACTCTGCAAAGAGGCCTCTGTCTTTCTCCTTTCCCAGTCATGCTCCTACCACTCTAGCTCTATACCTGTACTACTTAGTTCAGTGTGACCCTGTTTTTCTGTACCTGCTCCATCCCTATAACACTGCTGTACTGTCCCCCATTTATTACCTTTATCTATCTCTCTATACAAGGCCACTCTAATTGTAGGGAATAGTTCTTAGAACAAACTTTTCTCCATGCTTCCTTTTTGCTTTTCTGCTCACCTGGTGTCACTGGCTCCCCTATTTGTATATAGGCCTTGGTAACTCTATCCCCAATTGCTTTTTTTCCTACCTTTCTGCTATTTTTCAAAAGTACTCATACTTGCCTTCTTGATCACTTTCTCCCACCTGTTGTTTCTGTCAGTTGTTACACTTCTCTTCTTTGACTATACCTTTTTTCTTTTTTCATAACCTCAACCACCTTAAACCATATCTGTGCCTTCTTGACCCCACTAAAATACCTACCATCAGTCTGAGTGCTTTTTTGCTCTTTTTTCACCTGTGTGCAGATAGGTTTTGCTGGATTCTTGAGCTGTTTAGGGCTTCAGAGGTCTGCTGCAACCCGTGTCAGGCTCACTTCTCTCCCCTACCCTACCCGCATTCCTGTCCACACCCTCTTTCATTACATTATACATCCCTAACCCCTCCCCATCAGTACCTCATCTAGCACCCTCCCATTACCACACAAGACACACACACCCCTTCAAACTCCTTCCACATACTCACACTATCTCCCAAAACACAACACATCTCACTAATACACTGCAACACATACAACTCCTATTACTCATTCTCACGGGTCTAGGTTACATCGTCGAACTCACAGGAGTTCGAACGATGTAATATCGAACCAGAAGTTCGAAACCCAAAAAGTATGAAAACACAGAACAGTGATTTTTTTTCCCAGGGAAAAAAAAATAGCTGTTCCGGTACAAAACAAAACACGTACACTTTAAACTTACACTAATGTGGGGGGCTTCTCCACCCACAACCCCCTACTTAAATATACCAACTCCAAGATCACACCACAGTGGAGGAAATAACAAAGCCATGAAAACAGCCCACTGATTTTTTTCCCTGGGAAAAAAAATCAGTGTTCTGTGGCTTCGCTATTTTCACATTTCGAACATATGGGTTTGATATTACAACGTTCGGACTTCTGTGAGTTTGACGTTGTAATATAGACCCCATTCTCACTTGCACAGCTTTTCCAGGCCTACTATGCAATGCCACCACAATATATACCATGCTAAGCCCACCTCCACGGCCACCCAGCACCTACACCCTTCCACTAGTAGTCAACAGCAAAGGTTATTCTGACATTTCAATTTCTTTATTAGTAACTCATACCACTACTCTCACCCAAACTAAACTTCTCTATAGCAAACACAAACTTAAACTCTGCCTCTCACAACATCCCAGACCCCTCTCAAAAAATAATCATGCTGAAACCATAATTCATCATCTCCTCACACTTACTATATATGGAGACATCCACTCAAACCCCAGTCCATACCACTCCCAAAATCCTACCATAAACCCAAAGCAACACCACTTACACTTTATAACAATAAACATTCGTAGCATCTGTAATAAGGTTACCAAATTTCATGCCTGGCTAACTACCACCATCCCAAATATTATTGCAGTAACTGAAACATGGCTAAAGCCACATATTACAGATACTGAAATACTCCCTCCAGGCTACAAAATAATTCAATCAAATAGACTCATCAAAAAGGGTGGCAGTGTTGCATTATTATACCAAGACTCCCTAAATGTCACTCCCTACACCAAACCATTCCCTACCTTTCAAAACCTAGAATTTCTCCTAACAACGCTTTTAATTAACAATAAACCCCTAACTATTGCAGTAGTCTACATCCCCCCAGGCCAAAATATTCCCATCCTAGAAGAATTCTTATCATGGATCAACCTAAACATATCAAATGAAACAATAATCCTAGGAGATACAAATATTAATTGGCAAAAATCTTACCTCCAACTCCACAGCCAACAGCTTAAATTTACATAGCTTTACCCAGCTTATCAATACTCCCACCCATGGCCTATCTACAGGTTCAAAATCTATCTTAGACTGGATATTAGTTACTCACCCCCACAACTACTCTAACTCTGGAACCCTACCCAATATAGTAAGTAACCACCTCCCAGCATACTCCCACAGGACCTACCCTGATATAGTCAAAACCCACTCATATAAATCATCCAGAAATCTCACCCACTTTGACCAAAATAAATTCTCAAGCATTCTAGAAACCCTTAACTGGCTCCTACTAAACAATCTTCCCCTAGATGAAGCAGTTAATTATTTTAATAATCTCTTCTTAGATACACTGAATAGCTTAGCCCCCATATGTGTCAAGCAAACAAAAGTAAATCACGCCCAATGACTAACAAAAATGACCAAACACTGTATCCTCCAAAGAGACAAAGCCTGAAAAACTTGACAAAAAAATAGATCACAAGAAAATGAAACTAACTTCAAGCAACTAAGAAATAGAGCCAAAAAATCTGTAATACAAGATAAAAAAAAATATTTCTCCTCTAGGCTAACATCCCTACAAAACAATCATAGGAATTTCTGGTAGTCGGTCTCCACCCTTCTTAACTCTGGCACTTTTCAAAATCAGTCTCCTGCACCTAATAAGACCTCTCAGCAAATCTCCCATGACTTCAATGCCCACTTCATTACCAACATTCAAACCTTAATCAAAGATTCCCTAACAAACCCAAACCCACACTCCCAAAATGCATATAACTCCAAACAAACTAACAATTCACCACTTCTTTCTGACAAAAATTCCAATGCTCCCATAATTCACTCATTTTCTATCCAATCTGTACCCACATCCCTCATATGTAAACTACTAGAAAAGCTCAAACCCTGCTCTCTTTCCACATATAACCTTCCCCCAGAACACTTACAACTAGCTGCAAATGCAATTGCATATCCTGTAAGTATTCTTATAAACTGCTCTCTCACATAAGGCTATGTTCCACATGTATGAAAAAAATCTGTTATCACTCCCCTACATGAAGGTGGAAACTCACATGACCTCTCAAACTATTGCCCCATTTCTATACTTTCTCCATTATCCAAAATACTTGAGAAGTGTGTACACACACAATTACTCAAGTACCTTACTGACAATGATCTCTTGTCTCCCACACAACATGGCTTTCGCCCACAGCAGAGCACCATTACAGCCCTGCTCTCCTTCACCAATACTATCAACAAAACAAGAAGTTATGTACTCACCATAACGTTCGATGTATGTAGTCCATCTCGCCTCACATTCTTACCCATGGGTTCGGAGCCAAATATCGGCTCCGACTCGGCCTATTTACTAGCTCAAAAGTCTCTGATTGGCTGGGCTAAGAGGGTATCCCATAGTACACTGCTTCGCATCCCCAGATCTAGTTTGCTGCAAACAACTCAGTTATTGCATACATAACACACATCCATACAAACAAATTATCCAAACAAATTAATCAAAGAGACCCTGCATGATAAAATTTTACCTCCAAATCCTCCAGGCAGGGGGGAAGGCGGGAGGGTAAGTAAGAATGTGAGGCGAGATGGACTACATACATCGAACATTATGGTGAGTATATAACTTCTTGATGTTATGTAGTCCTATCTCGCCTACATTCTTACCCATGGGACAGCGTCCCTAGCACCTACAATCTGGGTGGCTCATAGGAAAATACTCCTGAGAACTGTGGAGCCAAATGAAGATCTGCCCCTGGAAACTATGTCCAATTTGTAATGAGAGATAAAAGTGTGAGGAGAAGCCCAAGTGGCCGCAGCACATATATCATCCATCGACAATCTAGCTTGATAGGCTGTGGATGTGGAAACAGCTTTTGTGGAGTGGGCTTTAGGTGGAAAGAGCAAAGTTTTACCAGCTGTGTGATAAACGAAGGAAATACAGCTGGCTATCCATCTAGAGAGTGTGACCTTGGATACCAGAGAACCAAGCCGGTTTTCGGAAAAGGAGACAAAGAGCTGGTCAGATTTCCGAATCTCTTTTGTCCGATGGAGAGAGAAGCGTAACTGTCTATTTACATCTAGTTGGTGAAATCTGAATTCTGCCTTGTTGGAAAAATTGGGGAAGAAAACTGGCAGCTCAATAGACTGATTTATATTAGACAGGGAAGCCACTTTGAGAAGGAATGACGGGTTTGGTCTAAGGGAGACTCTATCTTTATGGAAGATCAAATATGGGGGTTTGATGGAAAGGGCTTGGATTTTGGAGACACGCCTCGCTGAAGTGTTAGCTATTAAAAAGGCTGTTTTCGATGTTAGAAACTTTAACTCGCAGGTAGCTGCAGGCTCGAAGGGTGGAAGAGTGAGGGCTTGAAGAACAAAATTGAGGTCCCAGGGCATAACAGATTGTGATACTGGGGGATGAAGCAATAGGGCACCTTTAAGGAATGCTTTACATAGTCTGTGTGCCATAAGGCTAAGTTCATTGGCCACGTGGAAGTTTGATATAGCCGCCAGCTGAATTTTGATGGTGGCTGAAGCAGACTCCTGATAGAACAATATAGACAAAAATTCCAAAACGGAATCAATTGGAGCCATGTAGGGATCGATGCCTCTGGAATGAGCCCAAATAGAGAATCTTTTCCATTTGCTAAAGTAGATTTTTCTAGTGGATGGTTTATGAGGGGACAACAAAATATGGACTACGTCTGGCGAAAAATTATGACCTCTGACTAAGGATGGAAGTGGAGTAGCCAGGCTGTCAGCTGGAGTGTCCTCAGAGAGGGGTGGAACTGTCCCGACATGTGTGTCAGTAAGTCTGGAAGGGGTTCCAGAATCCAAGGAGTATCCACAAGGTAGGGTTGAAGGAATGGGAACCATACTTGATGAGGCCAGTGTGGGGCAATCAGAATCATCCTGCTTCCCAAGGATTGCGCTTTCTGAATCACCCTTGAGAGAAGGGGAAACGGAGGGAAAGCATAAAGCAGACCGGAGGGCCAATTCTGTGTTAGGGTGTCCCTGGGTGATTCCCCCAGTGGGGGGATCAGCGAGAAGTAGTTGCTGCATTTCGCATTGAGGGGGCTGGCAAAAAGGTCGCAGCAAGGTTGACCCCATCTGCTGAAGATTCACTCTGCCACCAGGCGATTCAGGGACCACTCATAGGGCATAAGAATCGCCCTGCTTAGCTTGTCCGCTATCACATTGGTCTTCCCCGGGATGTGCGTTGCCACTAGAAACCGTTGGGAAGCTATTGCCCAATGCCACACGTGCATGGCCTCCCTGCATAGTGGATAAGATCGTGTTCCTCCTTACTTGTTGAGATACCACACTACTGACATGTTGTCTGAGTGTATCGCAATAGTCCCTAGAGGGAGGACTTCTTGAAGTGCCTGCAACGCAAGAAGCACTGCTCTCATCTCCAGGACGTTTATGTGCAAATGTATCTCATGCTCCTGCCACGTGCCTTGGACCATCCTGCTGAGATAATGCCTCCCCCACCCATCTGGGAGGCATCCGTGGTCACTGTGGCCACAGGGACGGGTGGAACAAAGGGTTTTCCTATGTTCAAGTTGTTGGTGCACAGCCACCAACGGAGGTCCTGCTTGCATTTGCCTGTCATTAGGATTGGATGGGATAGCGGAAGTCTTTGGAGAGACCATTGGACAAAGAGAAGCCATTGAAGAATTCTCATGTGTAATCTCGCTAACGGGACAAACATGATAGTAGCTGCCATGGTCCCTAGGAGTTGAAGAATCAGTCTTGCCTTCGCATGTCTCAGAGGCATCAGCATGAGAATTTGTTGTTGCAACCCTGTGATCCTTTCTTGTGGTAGGAACGCTCGCATTTGAATGGTGTCCAGCTCTGGTCCTATAAAGGTGACACGCTGTAAGGGCAACAAGGCAGATTTTTTCCAGTTTATCGTAATGCCTAATTGGTGACATAGACTGATGGTAGTGTCCCTGGTCTGAATTAGTAGATGCCTGGTGGGGGCGGTGACGAGCCAGTCGTCCAGGTATGGAAACACCTGGAATCCTTGACGTCTCAAGTGAGCCGTCAACACTGCCATACACTTGTTAAACACCCTGGGGGCTGTGGTGAGACCAAAGGGCAGGGCTCGAAACTGGAAATGTCTGGCTCCCAGCAGGAAGCGTAGATGACACCTGGATGCCCTGTCCATTTTGATATGGTAGTAAGCATCCTTCAGGTCGATGGAGCACATCCATACTTCCTTTCCCAACAATGGGAGAATAGATTGTAGGGTGACCATATGGAATTTGGACTTGTGTATGTAATGGTTGAGTTGACTGAGATCTAGTATTGGTCTCAGGTCCCCTGTTCTTTTCGGCACCAAAAAGAATCTTGAGTAAGTCCCTAATCCGATGTGGTCTGAGGGGACTGGTTGGATGACTCCTTTTTCTAGCAGCTGAGATTCCTCTGAGGCTGCTTGATCCCTTTGACTGGGTGGAACGTCTGGGATTCTTTTGATGGGAGGGGGTACTGAAGAGAATGGAATGGTGTAACCTCCGGAAATTATCCTTAATACCCATCGGTCCTGGGTGATGTTTTCCCAGGCTTCCGGATACAAGGAAATTCGACCCCCGACTGGCTCTGGATAAGCACAGTCGGGCACACCCTCAGGAATGAGAGTACGGGGAGCCACAAAAAAGAGTCTCGGTCCCCAGAATTGTGGGGGCCCCCTCTGCCTCTGGGGCGATATCTCCCTGAATAACTTCCCCTCCTGCCTCGAGGGTTTCACCTGTCGGCAAGAAAAACCTTTGTGATTTCTTGAACCACATCTTTCCTCCTCACTGAGCCTTGGGATAAGGCCTAGACAGGAGGGAAAAACAGACCCCTACAGCAGACAGGGTCTTTCCCTCTTGCTCGCACCTGGTGAGGGTGTCTTTCACTTTGGTCCCAAACATGGAGGAACCATCAAAAGGGGTATCAGTGAAGGAAGACTTGAAGGCCTCCGCAAAGTGACACAGGCGCAGCCAGGCTTGCCTTCTAAGGGCTACACCTGAGCTGGCCACCCTACTCGCTCCCTCGGCCGCATACGAAATGAGTCACATGGACGAGTTTGCAATGGAGTTGAGGGTAGAAACCTGTGCGTTGACTGTCTGAGCCACCACTTCAGGTATGTTACCTGCAAGAGTATCTCCCAACTCCTTAAGGAGATCTCTCTGGAGCCGAGTGAAATGAGATAAGTAGTTCAGCGACCTTAAGGTGAAGGTGGCTAAAGACAAGGTATGTTTCCCGTACTGGTCCATAGTCCTAGACTCCTTGTTAGGAGGATGGACCGAAGAGGAAGACTCTGCAACTTCCTTCTGGGTGGCTGCCGCCACCACCATGGCATCTACCGGGTTTCCCTTTGTCAGAAATTCTTTTCCGTGAGGGGCGGAGAGAAATTTGCTGGGGCGCAGAGGTACTGGTTCCACAGAATCAGGGTTTTCCCACACCCATCGACAAATAAGGTCAAGAAGTTCATTGAAGGGTGGAGACACCCAGGAGGCAGAAGGTTGAGTGGCAAAAGCCTTAAGGAATACTGACTCCTCCTCGGAAGGGGTTTTGGAAGGCCAGTCTCCTCTTTGTTTCAGTATCTCCAGGATATCGGAGAAGGAAACATCATCAGAGGAAGACTTGGGGAACCCTTCCGATTCCTCGAGGGCAGTATCGGAAGTGAGAGACTCGTCCTGGGAGTCTATGTGCTTCCTCTTGCACAATTTCTTTCTGGGAGGTTCCTCAGGCACAAGCTCTGAGGGACCTTCAGAAAGTGGGGGACCGCTCGTGGGGGTATCCTTAGGGCCTGGTGCTCTGCTGTCCAAGGATAGGTGGGTGTCAGAAGCTCTCACCAGAGTGGTAGGGGATGGAATGACCGACCCGAGTGATGTAGCTGACGACCTGGCCAGCGCGCTCCGCATGGCCTCGAAGGCGGGTCCTCCCCAGAGTCCGAGGACCGACCGGCCTCCAAGGCCATGACTGGGACCGGGGTCCCCCTAGCCGATGCACTGAGTGGGAGACTCGGAACCGAAAGATGTCCCGAGGCATCCCCTTTGGGCCCGACCGAGGAGACCTGAGTCTCGAACCCTGTGGATGGAACCGACATGGTCGGAGCCGAGATCGGCACCGATAAACCCAGAGGGGGTATCGGAGCTGGCACAGGAAAATCACTCGGAGCGGAACATACTGACTCCAACAGCAGGGATGTGCTGGGAGGAGGAATCGATTAGAAAACCATAGGAATTGGCTCCGGAGCCGACTGGGTCGGAGTTGAAAACAATTTAGCCAACACCGGCGACTGCAGGAGCCTCTGCACCACCTTATCCACATCCAAATCGGAAAGCCTGGAGGAGATGGATGGAGACTTAGACCTCTTATCTGGTGAACCATGCCTCACACTTGGCGACCGGCTCCGAATATTTTTGAGAATGATCGGAGCGGACGCTAATTCACTTAATACAGACACCTCCTGCGGCCCCGAAGACAGTGGAGCCAAGGAAGCAGTATCCAATATGGTAATTTTCTCCAGAGGCTCCAAAGATGCTGATGGAGCCAGAGACCTTTTCTTGGACTTGGAGGACTTAGATTTCGACTGGGAGCTGGGAGCCAAATCTATAGCCTCCTCGAAATATGGTTTAAGCAGTCCCTTTAAAATCTATTTGTTTTTCCTCTTTTGGAGCACCCTAGGACTGAAGGCATGGCAAGAACTACACAACTCCTGTAAATGGATGGCTCCAAGACAGTAAACACATTCAGAGTGTCCATCCGTGATGGACATTTTATATCCGCACATTGAACACTTTTTAAAGCCAGAAGGCTTATGTTCTTTCTGAGCTTTAGACATGTCCAAAGAGTTAACATCTTTCAACGGGTGCAAAGCACACAGCGTAACTACAGTTAACAACTACCAAAAAGGGCGGGAAGCCCACAACTTAGACAGCAGACAGTACCACAGAAAAGAGCGAAGCTCTTAACCAACAAACAATAGCAACGAGAACACAGAGAGAGAACCTCTAACTTAAATGGTTCTCAAAAAAATATATACAATAAGAAACAGACGAACTACTCACTAAGAGAGGACTAGGTACTCTAACTAAAATGGGCCTAGCCTGTGGGAACTGTTAGGGATACCACAAAAACACTACTAAACACACAAACACAACTACCACAGCAAGAGTAGCTATTAAAATAGCTTTTTAAGTATAAAGCAACCAATTTCTCAAGAGAAATAAGTCAAAAAAGGGTACTTAGCCACAGCCAAGCGAGACCACGTCCAAGCTCTACAAGCGGCAAATGAGATCTGGGGATGTGAAGCAGTGTACTATGGGATACCCTCTTAGCCCAGCCAATCAGAGACTTTTGAGCTAGTAAATAGGCCGAGTCGGAGCCGATATTCAGCTCCGAACCCATGGGTAAGAATGTAGGCGAGATAGGACTACATAACATCCTTAGATACACATCACCCTACATCAGTACTCCTATTGGATTTATCTAAGGCTTTTGACACAGTTTCACATATTAAACTTCTGACCCAATTGACTAAACTTGGCTGTGGACCCACATCCTTCAGCTGGTTTACATCATACCTAAATAATAGACAGCAATCTATATTGGTGAAGTACCCGCGGTAGTGGTGCTGCGGTAGCGTTGTCGCCTCACAGTAAGACGCTGCCCGGTTCGATTCCTAGCTAGAGCGTCTTCTGCGTGGAGATGTGCGTGAATGGGCGTACCTTCGTTGAAGGTTGTGCGTCAGGGCTGGTAACTTGGCACATAAAAATCAACTACCAATCATTAGCGGACTGGAGTTCCGCTGTGGCGACCCCTAACCGGGAAAAGCCGAAAGACACAACAACAATAACGATCTATAAAGTGGCAAAATGTTCAATCTGATTACCTGTCAAACAACATAGGAGTCCGACAGGGTTCCATTCTGGGTCCATTACTTTTCAACATGTTTATTAATGACCTCCACAAAGTCACATAACTAGGCAAGATTATCCAATACGGTGACGATTCAACTATAATCTCTACCTCAAATAATTTCTCCGGCCTACTCTCAGCTACTCAAAATGCCTTTACACAGATTGAATCTTGGCTAAACAACTCTCAACTGCTACTAAATGCCAAAAACAAAACTTCTATTATTCTCTTTAACAGCACCAGATCTAGACTTCAAAATCTATTCCAAAGACAGAACTGAAATAGAAATAGTAAAATCTGCCAAACTACTAGGCATTACAATTGATGACAAACTCACCTTTGAAACACACATTCTCAACACAATAAAGAAAACAAACATTAAACCTGGCAAACTTTATCGTCATAAACTTTACATGGACAATAACACCAAAACAAAACTGGCAAGCACCTTACTAATTCATACCTTACTCTATGGTAGCACCATCTTCACTAAGAAAAAAGCACCGGAGAAGGATCCAAATGGTCCGGTACCAAGCACACTGGTTAACTGCCACACAGTACTGTTGAATAAAATGCTGTTCTAATTGAAACAAATGCTTCAAATGAAAATGCAAACTTTCCACGGAATTCAGTATAGAAGTTTTTATTCCAACGACCAACAAAAGACAAGAATTACCACGAGCGCTTTCGCCTGGTCATACCAGGCTTTCTCAAGTGTAACTCAATTACAAAGTGACAAGACTTTATACTAAAAGCACATTTCCTTAATTGAACTTCAATTAATGCATCACAGCTAATTGTCAAGTACTAAATTCATTGCTGAATAAATTTTTTTAACCCTATAAACCTCATTGTGTAAAAAGTACATACTTTAAAAACACCTTTGACTGTTGTAAACATTTGTGTAATAAACTATTCTAAAAAAAGTTATATTACTTAAAACTTGTGTTGAGAAAACTTGTTATTCATATTGTTGATCTTTTGCATGTGCCTAAGAAAGCTTAATGGTTGACTAAAGCTTGTAAAATAAAATAGTTGTCCACAAATTTAACATATGGTTGTTCTTGAATGTAGTTAAATTTAAAAATGTACTGAAACACACATTCTCAACACAATAAAGAAAACAAACATTAAACCTGGCAAACTTTATCGTCATAAACTTTACATGGACAATAACACCAAAACAAAACTGGCAAGCACCTTACTAATTCATACCTTACTCTATGGTAGCACCATCTTCACTAACCTTCACTCTTCCCTCAGCAACAAGCTTCAGTCCTGTTACTATAAAATAGTGAAATTTGCCTCAGGAAAGCCTAACCGCTCACACCATTGCTAAGCAATCAATGAACTGAGCTAGTTGGATTTCCCTAACTATCTTTGCTACACCCAGCTAATGCTAGCCCATAAACTAATTTATAGACCAAATAACTGTCGAGCACTGTCTTCAATATTACAAAATTATGTCCCTGCACGCACCCTTTGATCCTCCAATAAATTACTTCTAAGTGTAACCAAACCCAATAAAAGAGCTGGACAATGCTAACAAATGGAACTCCCTACTCTCCCATATTACCCAAATAGACTGCATACAAAGTAACATTAAAAACCTACTTCCTTGACAACCACACTGTGAGGAGAGGCTGGACTCTGCCCTTCTGAGCTGGGAATTTCTGGTTAAAGGCTTATAGTGCCTGCATATTTGAACTGTTTCTTACTGAAATTGGTACACCTTGTTTGCTGTAGCATAGACTAGATCCAGGCCTGCTGAATCTAGCTTTGTTTGTATGCTTGTTTGCTTGTTATTTCCCTGAAATGCTAATTCCACCTAAAACGTGGCTTTTCAGCTCTTCTGTGGATCCCTAGTGATATCTGCATTGCTTACTGTACTTATTTCCTTATTTCACCTGAAAGAAAGTTACTGTTTGCTGTTTTTGCATTTAAGTTACCTGTAACACATTGCATTTAAGTTACCTGGCACTTGCTCACTAAGTCAGCACTAAATAATTAAAAGCACTACACCCTCACAAACTCCCCTTGAGTACCTTGTTCCCCATTGGCCCTTTTTTCAATTATAAAGAAATTCCCAATACTATTCTAGCATGTCCAAAGGTCAGTTGTCAATCTCCTCTCCGGTCCAGCTGGTGAATCTGGGAATCTTGAGGCAATGTTACAACTGCCTCATGTACACAGACAACCCTCTCCTCCTCCCAACAAATTCCAACACATGTGACAGATGCAACCATATAGCCAAACTGGAGGCTAAGCTCTTTCAACTCAGTATTGGCGTAACCAGTCAGGAGGAGAAGGAAACCACACTCACTACAATTCCAGTCTCACATAGACCTACCATGACAGCAAACCAAACAGATAAACACACAAAAACATACTCGGAGGCTCTAAATAAAAATCTGCCTAAGCAGCAGAGACCTCCAAAGCAGACACCCAAGCAACCGCTACCCCAAAACAAAACACGTGCAACACATAGCTCACAAAGCCAGTGTGCCGAACAGTCACAGCCCTGAAGGCTAAACAACACACCTGATACACTTGTAATAGGTGACTCTATCATCAAGCACACTGACGTCCCGCTCACCAGGCAGAATAAGGAGAAGGTCATGGTGAGCTGCCTGTTGGGCGCTAGGATCCGCCACATAACACAAGCACTCAGGTCACTCCAAGGCAAGTACAAATATGACTCAGTCATTGTCCATGCTGGTGTGAATGACCTGAGACGTACCTCCCTGGACTACATGAAAAGAGACATAGAGGAGCTCTCTGAGCATGTAGCCCAGGCCGGTATGACCCTGACCTTGAGTAGCATCTTACCCTCACCAAGAATGATGCCACAATATGAAGACAAGATGATCAATTTCAACAATTGGCTTAAGTATTGGTGTCATTCAAAGGGGATCCAATGCCTGTCAGCCTGGGATGACATGCTTGGCAAGCCACGATGCTTCGCTAGGGACGGCTTGCACCTGTCACCCCTGGACTTTCGGATATTGGCAAAGGCACTTGCTACCCCCATAGTGCCTTTTTTAGGCAAGGCTCAAAAGACAAACCCACCTCCATAGGTATCACAAGGGAAAAGAAACTAAGAGTAATGCTACTCAACACCAGAAGTCTAAACCTCAAGATGCACGCACTCGAAACTCTCCTTAGCATGGAGAACATCGATATCTGTGCAGTAACAGAAACCTGGTTCAAGGCTCCAGAGAGCACCCCAGCACTACCATGTTATACCTCATACCATGCTTTTCGGCCCCAAAACTTGGACCGAACCACAAAAGGAGGGGAAATATCAATATTCGTCAAAGATACCCACACCTCCAGGTTGGTGGCACAGCACGAAGCATCAGAGACTATCCATGTGCAACTAACAGTGGGTAAAACTGCCTTCCAGTTTATAGCCTGCTACAGACCACCCTCCCAAAACCAGGAACCCCACTCGGCCTTCCTGAGAACACTGGAAAATATGAAGGTCTCTCCAAACACCATTATATTGGGCGACTTCAACTACCCAAACATAGACTGGGAGCATTACTCTAGCTCCAACACCCTAGCCCAAAGGTTCCTAGAATTTATAAACTCAAGTGCTATGGAACAACTTGTTACCACTCCCAGAAGAGGGGAAAACATACTGAATCTGATCATCACCAACATGGGGACTCTATGCTCCAGACCAGAAGTGTATCCCTCACTGGTAAGATCAGACCATAAACTAATCTCACTGGATATTCACATCCCGACCCCACCCCCTGCCCAGAAAACCACAGTGAAAAACTTCTCTAAAGCAAATTTCACACTCCTCAAAACCAAGGTGGAATCCTTCAAAGCCCCTGGGCCTGTGGAAAATACGGCCCAGACTGCAGAATCCTTTATAAACGCATTCTATGAACACCTTCAGGAATGCATGGATCATGCAATCCCAAATAAAACCAAGACCCAATCCTCCAAAGGCAGACATCCTGTCTGGTGGACCCCAGCCATAAACAAACTATACAATAGAAGGAGGAAGCTACTACAAGATAGAGCAAAATCCCAAAAAGGGAAGGCATCTCTGATCAGTATTAGCAAAAAACTATGGGCACTCATAAAATCGTCTAAGGCCAGCTTCAAGAGAAAAATTGCACAGGAGACTAAGGATAATCACAAGGCTTTCTTTAGTTATGTTAGGAACCTGGGTGGGAATTCCCAGATATGCTCAGAATTAGTCCAAGATGACAAAAAATACACCGAAGCCGCAGACATTGCCAACATCCTAGCTGACAGGTTCAGCACAAACTCCCCCCCCCCCACCGAAGGGGCAAATATCTATCCCAGCAGAGTGCTGCCCCCCTGACATCTCAGATGCTTAGGTAAGAGCTGCCCTCTCCAAAGCAAAAAACACAGCATCAATGGGACCAGACAGTGTCCCAGGCTGCGTCCTACATGAACTCCAAGAAGGGCTAAACCCAAACATAAAACTACTGTTCAATCTCAGCCTTACTACAGGATATGTACCCAAAGAGTGGCGTACAGCAACAGTGGTCCCTCTCCACAAAGGTGGTGCCTCAATGGATCCTGGAAACTATCGCCCCATAAGCCTGACTAGCTTGGTCTGCAAAGCTATGGAAAGGATCATCATGGACCTCATAAATAAAGATATTGGGGACCTACAGACACTGGATCCTACCCAGTTCGGCTTTGTTAAGGGCAGATCCTGCCTCTTAAACCTGGTCGATTTCTTTGAAACAGTCACCAAGGCCATTGACGAGGGGAAGGTGGTCCACACAGCCTACCTGGACCTCGCAAAAGCCTTCGATACAATACCCCACTCGGGCATTATAGATAAGCTCACCAGCTTAAATATAAACCCCTATGTCACTAGATGGGTTGCAAACTGGCTCAAGGACAGAACCCACATGGTTAGAATTGCTGGAGCCATGTCAGACTCCAAACCAGTTACAAGTGGCATCCCACAAGGCTCAGTCCTGGGACCTCTCTTGTTCGGTATATATTTCTCGGAGGTACAGGCCAACACGGAAGGACTGTGGCTGACCAAGTTTGCAGATGACTGCAAACTGGGCCATAATCGACTCTCCAGCCGACACAAGCATCCTCCAAAAGGGCCTCATAGAAACAGACAACTGGTGCCAGAGCCATGGCCTCAAGCTAAATGCCAAAAGTGTATAGTCATCCCTTTGGCAAAAACAAAGTGCCCACAAATTACCACATAGGTGGTAATCCATTAAGTACAGAAGAAGTAATTAGGGACCTGGGGATCCAAGTTGATAGCAATCTCTCATTTGACAACCACGTGGCCAAAGTGGTTAGAAAAACATTTTATATAGCCCACCTAATCATGAAGGGATTCACATCTAGATCAGGGGAGGTCATCGTGCCTCTTTACTCATCCCTCATCAGGCCCATAATTGAGTACAATGCCCCTTTTGGGATGTACCTTACCAGACACCTGCAGCAACTGGAAAGACCCCAAAAGTACCTCACCAAGAGGATCAAAGGGCTCAAACAGATGCCATATGCTGCCCGGTTAAAGAAACTCCAGCTCTACTCAGTGGCATACCACCTGCTCAGAGGCAATCTGTGCCTGACGTATAAAGCCATGTCCAACCTGGAATTAATGGACATGCTGCACCTCAGAAAATCCAAATCCCATCGAGCTCGCTCGAGAGACTTGAACCTCAGCACTGAAATAAATAGGACATGCTGGAGGGACAGATTCATAACTCTGAGGCTCCCTTCACTCTGGAATAAAATCCCAGTCCAGGTTAGGCAGAGTCCCTCATTGACTCTCTTCAAGAGGAATCTTGATGAGTGGATGGGAGATCGTAGGTTTACCCCGGGTATCACTTCTGTGTCACTGTTAGACAAAGGCACAGTATACTAACCTCGAAAAAGGGCATAGCAAAATTAATTTAAAATGGGTGGTGAAAGCCAAACACACTCTGGCTAGGCTTATAAATGCCCTAGGGCAGATAGCCTAGTATGAACCTATGAACCTATGAACAAATGCCATTGTCAATAAAAAAACACCATAAAACCGGGACTACTTAATTTCTAAGCCATCACCATAGTCTTAAAATAACTTTCTACCCAGACAGCACTAGCTCTATTACTGCTATCTACTCCTGCAACCATTTCTTCATCAATGAACTGCCATGATTTTTAGTTCTTTTGTTTTGCTTCATGTAATGCCAAAGGAAATAACTCAGTTGCTTGTACTACCATACCAACAGTTACCTATGTCTATATAAGTTTCTAATTTATATTAATAAGTTTTATATTGTATATTGTTTTAATTTTTCTCTATCTCTATTTGTTATAACCTTTAACTTTTGTTTACTGTTTTGCTATTTTAAAAACTAATGTTATCTGTATACATTTTTATCTTTATTTTTTTTATTGTTAATTGCGGAGCTTTTCTTCCTGGGCCTCCACTGAAAATGGGTCCCCAGGCCCAGTGGACTTTCCCGGTTAACAAATGTCAATAAATAAATAAATAATAAATACATGGCCCCACTGGTTACATTTAAAACAATTATCCCTCCATCCTGGCCATGTACCTGAACTAGTGGCTTCCCCTGTTACTGGTGGACTCTGTTGGGGTGGTTTAGGCTGCCCACCATGGGTTCCCTTAGATAATGTGCAACACTGGGTATCCCCTTCCTGTAAAGTAATGCCCTGCTTGCTAAGTAGAGATCCCCTTTCTTCCCCAGCTCATCTGCCAAGTTACATTCTCAGTCTGCCAACCAGATTCTCATGTCCTCAGGCAAAGAGCTAAAGGTTTGTTCCCTCACCAAAAGGTCTGCAAGCCCTTCAAAAGTGGTGACCTGACACCCACTCACCCACCTATGAAAATAAGTGCTTAACTCAGCAATATAATCATACACACATTAATCTGCCTTGCGGCTATGCTCACAAAACTTTTTTCTGTAAGCATTAGTGTTAACTTAAAACATTCTAGTAAACAACATTTAACTTTGTCATAATTTAAACAATTAGTATCAGATAATTTAGAAAGTTACAGCTTTACCATGTAGTAGGAACCATACCCAGAGCCCTGGGTCAACATTATACTGTTTATCATCTTTCAAATATATGAATAAAACTATGAAAAATATCACCCTCTGTAAAGTGTGGAAGAGGTTTACTGACCTTTGTTGCTTCTGGGGTTCAGTTATTCCCTTCACCGTTACCTCCATGACCGTGGTGAAGAGTCAGCATCTCCCTCTCATGTTGATGCTGCTTCTCTTTTTTTTTCTGCCTCCAAATATTGCAGTCATTCTTTTTTGCAGCCTCTAAATGCCAGAGTCTATCTGCTGATTCTAGTTCCAAACGTTTGGCCTCCAGTTCAACTCTCTTTTACTCCCGACAGATTTTTAAGTCCACTGAGGAAAGTTGAACTGTCCTGTTTCTCAGGGCAGCAAATTCCCATACCCAGACTGGTTATCCTCCTGATTGCTGGTCTGAGCTGTGACAAAGGCTGAAATCATTTCCTGTTTAGTAAGGTTAGCATGCACCAGTCCTTTGGATTTACACACCTTTGCCAACTGGCTCTTTGACATCTTTACCTGCTTTCCCTGACTAAACTAAACTAACAAAAGAAAAATAAATAGAACTGTTATGATATGACACTCTGACGTTCATCTTGTGGCTGCTTGAGAGTACATCTTTAGTGATACGTCTATATCATGTTATCGTAAGCTGATTTAGTTGAAAACCTAATGATCAGCACCAAAATGTCGATCCACCTAAATAGCATAATCTGATAATGTCGAATCTTCAAATGTCGAAATGTCATGGTTAGCCACTTCGCAATCCATGCTTTGGTGAATGTAAATGATACATATTGTTGTGACACACTGTGTGAATGCAAACAAATAAAAAGAACACCTGTGTGGTAAATCGTATATGCCTTCCTACAACATCTATTTAAAATGCAACGTAAAAGCATTTAATTGTGTACAACTCGTTGTTGGAGAAATAGTGTAATAAAAAAGTAAATAAGGTGACTAAAACCAATGTGCAAATGTGATTGGTGCGTTGATGTAAATACGAAGCTCATCTACACTTTATAGCGATAGCAGTTAGAAACTCTGCAGGGGTGCATTCAGACCGTTTACTTAACACTGTTTGCATCTTGTACTGCCTCTCAATTGTTGTCCTTTTCTTTGGTGAAGCAACAGAACCTGCCATGAGTTGTAACTTAACTTCGTTGACTGTTTTGTTCCCGAACCAACACATCAAGGACAGCAGATATATCACATATACATTTGCCTAATAGACTACGTACACGCCTGTGTCATCCTTCCACGTGGTTCTGTGTCCTGGGTAATGATAATGCATTCAATGCAGACACATTCCAAAAATCAATTGGAAAGATAGGAGAAAACCTTGAACATGATGTTGCTCTAGTCTGCACTTTCCTAGGGGGCCCTAACACATACACTTCAGAGAAATATGTTAGCAGATCTTTCCTTTCAACTGGGTAGGTTTCACATAGGGTTTGAAAATTGGGAAGGACTTCACTTTCATCTAGAAACGCTAATGCAATTAGCTTTTTCACTGACAATTGGAATTCTACACATGTTCCATAAAGAGTAGCCAGAACAAGACTCTGTACTTTACACCAAACAGCCTGGTCAAAGTGAAACAAACGTTACTGAAATTGTGCTTAACACTTTTTATAGCTGCCATCTCAAAATTTGTTATTATGTATTGCACAGAAGGTTCCAAATTGAAAGATGTTAACAAGCTAAATACAACACTCCCATAAATAGTTATAAGATTTATACGACTTTTTTGTCATGAGGCAGTAAATGAGAGGTAAACATTTGTTATTATCTCCACATGTGATGAAACCATGCACAATATATAGCTGACGGCAAAATTGTGCTTTTGTTAGGAAAATACCGTCCATGAACCACATAATACTGTGACATAGATCCTGTAGGTTTTCCTTAGTGGTAAACACTAAAATGTGTATTGGTGTGTAAGTCTACAATTAATTTCTGAATTAATATACCTTGTTTGAGGCAATATTGTGTAGTGTCTATTACATTCAGAGAAGTGTGTACAGTAGGGTATGTTAACATCTTTTTATGCCTAACTCTATTTACCTGCTGCAGCATTGACCTTCTAGATGGCAAGTGTACAGTACTTTGAAAAGACGTATTCACTACTACGTCATCTACAACTAACGCTGGAGTGTTTCTACACAATCGAACTGTCTCCTTTAAAGTATGGCAAGCTTTGTACCTCTCTACTTCAGTAGGATCTGGTGCATGCTGGTGAGAGACTGACTTTAACAATTGTTCACCATCTACTACAGTAACAGTGATAGTTCTACCTTTACATTTGTTGACTAGCTTAAACCTGCAACACCAGTAATGTTTACATTTTAAAGTTCTCTCTAAATTGTAAAGGTACCCATCTACATGTAACATTTTCCAATTCTTTTGGGATATAATAGTGTTGTAAGTGTTGCCTAGAATTCCAGTACAGGACTGCAAAGTGTCAGCCATGGTTGCAATGCCTATGCCGTCTAACGCACAAAGTGACTTCTACTAGTATGCCATTTATACAAGTGATATTTGTTACTTCCGGGTGACAAGTTTGTTTTGAAATGTAGTAAACAGGCAGTAAATATATGTAATATAAATATTGTGTTGCATATGTTAATGTACGCAATGATTAAGTGTTACGTAGCTATAATATATTATTTTATAGTTGCAAGTGATGCGACGTGGCTTTTACGTACTATAGCACATGTTCCGTGTGGGCCAACAATGACTTTTCGTCATTTGTTTTTTGATAATGTCAGCTTTCACTATTTCTGTAGATTGACATTTAGGCGCCAATCATTAGGTTTTCAATTAAATCAGCTTACGATAATGTGATATAGACGCTTTAGTGATAATTGCCTACAGTCTACAACAGTTCAATATCCACACCACAGCCTCCAATATGTGATGTCTCCCACTCTGAGACAGTAATCAAGGAGCCTTAATCCTCACCACTGTCACTGGAGAGGGATGTTCTCTTCGAATACAAATGGGTACACTCAGTATTTCCAGATGCAGACTTCTCTGCATAAAATACAATTTCCCCTTAAGAGCACACAGGGCACACACTCAGCCCAGGGTCTGGGTGTCTCTATCTGTCTCCTTCCAGGTCCCCAGTAAGACCCCCCACTGGCACAGCTCTACGGTTAGGTCCTCAGCCAAGTGTTCAAGCCAAGTCCTCCAGCACTCTCTCTCTGAAACCAGTGCTTCCTGTCCCTGCTGCAAGTAGGTGACACATATACTCTGAGATTTAATTTTCACACACACACACACACACACACACACACACACACACACACACACCTGGGAAAGGCTGGCACAGATTTACTAGCTATGCTACCTTCTAGCCAGACTATATGCTAGTTTCACTGCCACCAGTCTGTTACTATAATGCTCTTAAAAGGGTATCCAATTATACTGAGTGAAGTTAATATTAATACAAATGGCAATGTTGACCAAAAAGCCAGGCTTTTAGGGGTGGCTAGAGTCATCACCAAATAAATATATGCAAATACTGTCAAAACTTAAATGCTTTTTCTAAAAGGACCAGCCACAATGAGAAGTTTAAATATTTTGAATAATAAATAATAAAAGAACATGAAAATAATAAATATCTATTTATAGTAAAATCCAGATCTTCACTCACAGGGAATATTAAAAATAACACTGATGGAAAGTTTCACAGTTATATAAAAACAATATTTAATCTCAATATCTATTCCTGATTGACTAAAAAAATTACTATTCCTACTTACTGAATAGAGCAAGACAACACAATGTGGGTGAGGGTCTTTCTAGTCAGGTTTCCAACAACAGACTTCCCCCGAGTCTTCAGTCTCCTCTAATATTAAAACATTAATTCTGTAAAGAATGATATCATATACATCTGGTCATCTGACTTTTGGTTCCCATGCTATCACCAACACTAGAAACTGACAGGATTTTAGTACCTATGTGTTACCATACACACAGACAGTGCATTGCTCAGATGTGGTGCAGCTGCTGGAAGTCATAAAACTATTCCACTCTTCCTACAGGAGCTACATCCTATTCTCTATCACAGTCATTGCATCTCTGGCTCCATTCAAAACTATGGGATAACATATTTATGGTGTAACCTATAAAGTAATTTAGTTTCAGATATATTTTAAAGTTTGAGATTAACCTCTTTGCTTACAGTCCTCTGTTAAAACACACACATTTAATTCAGTTACAATAATACATGTACATTTCTTTTCCTTCCAGCAGAGCACACTGTTGATACATTTTAACACAAGCAAACCTCGCAGATACAATTTCAGCACAAGCATCTGTACAAATCAGTTTGATATACAAATGACATATAATTATTTACAAAATTCCAGCTAGCTGTGCTAGCATATGTCACACATTCAGTTGCCCCTCTGCACCCCCTTACACTACTGCTGCAGGGTAATATACATATGCTAAACAATGAGTAATGACCTGAGAAATGGAAGAAAATAAACCACGCAAAGCAGACTTTTCTTCATAGGAAGGACCTGCAGATAAAACATTCTTCATACTTTCACAGTTAGAATAAACTTTTACATATGAGTCTGACAATTCAAAATTCTAAAAATTAAAAATGCAGAAGCAGTCACTTCTTTCTACAAAGTCATCTATTGCTTTGTAATCCTTGTCAGATGGGGAAGGATTAGAATTAACAAAATGCTTGGCACCAGCTGAACTGACTAAAGCTATAGCTGCTGGGTCAGGTCAGGGACGAGTGTACAGAAATTTGAAAGACCGAGGAACTTCGTACATTTTATCTGCTTTCTCAGGTGCATGAGGCTGGCTATCATGGAAACCACAAGCAGTGACAAACACATCCTCTAATTCTGGCAGCAGTGTGGTGGGGGGAGGAGAAGGTTTTGGGAATTCCAGTTGTAACATTTCATAGTATTTTCTGAGTGACTGAGGAAACATTACTGTTCTCCCACTGAAAATGCTGGCACATTCTGGAAATAGTCTCAGAGAAAATGGATCCCTGGCAGTGAGATTCAGATAACGTGCTCTCCTTTGAGCCTGAACCAACATTCTGAGGAGAAAAAAACTTTATCTGTTCCATCACATTCCTCTCCAGATTCAATTTCTTGAATCTCTTCAGAAAAAAAGGAATCCCTTTTTCTCTTACTAGAAGCCACCTGATAAGAAAAAGTCAATATCATGTACAATACACTGAGCTACACTTAATAAACTACTCCAGTCCAGAGAAACTGACACAGGAGAAGATATACATTTCATTTTCTGTTTCTCTTTGTAAGGAATGTTAGGACAAACAGGTTTTTAATGACAGCAACAGCTTCCCCATGGATGGGTACAACATTTTGGCTAAGCAGGGGCACCTGGCCCTTTTCCCAACACCAACAAAGTGACCTTCCTTTGCTCACTGAAGGGACCCTAACAGCCACAAATGATGTAGCTAACCCCTGGTCCACAGTGACTGTATGGGCAACACAGAGAGATCCAGGGAAGAAAGAGGAGTGGTCTGAGGATAAAGCTTTGGCCACAGCTGAGTCACCCATATGTTTCTGAAGCAAATTGCTAACCTACTGTGGTGGCAAAGGCTGTTTAGTTAACTTTTTCTTTTTGTGACTGGAAGGAGGCTTAACAGTGGGACTATTAGTTTGTTCCATGGTCAAGTCAAAAATTGTGCCTCTTTCCCACGGAAACTAAGTAGCATAAGCCAGCAAAATTCAAAAGTAGTATAACATCACTTTACTCAATAAAAACAAAATAAAACACACTTTAATACACTTTGCTAATCCCATGAAGTAATTTAAACACTTTTCTCCATAGTAAAATGATTTTAGAATGTTTTACTCAACTTTTAAACGGTCAAACACAAAATTGCACTCCCACTTAAAAGTAAGTCAAGGTCACGTAACAGTCAATAAAACACATATTCCTATCTTAAAACATACTGTCTCAAACAGGAAAGTAAATTTAAACATTAAATAATATGTGGAAGTTTTTTCCCCAAAGGGAACTTATCTGCCCAGTAATAGAACACAAGCCAACTGTCGATCATTGAAAGATCACAGCAGAGCACTCTCTTTGGCTCCAGGAAAGCTCTGAAGGGTTTGGTGCCCAAATCTGTCTTTTAATCAGCCTGAGCGAACCAACAGTCTGGGCACATGGAAGGTGCCCTGAAGTTTTGGAAGCTGGCCAGCTGTTATATCTTATGCAGGATATAAGCTATATAGCTTAGGTTACTGTAGCAGCAATCAATATGAAGAACATCACAAACTCTAAACCTAAAATTCCCACCCACTGCCTAACCATAATCCCAAACATTGTCCCACTAACACTACCCCTAAAGATCCCTATTATTCCCTAAACCTAATCTCAGATTTCACTCTCTGAACCTAAAACTCTCAGTCACTACCTAACCATAACCCCAAAAGCTCCAGTCACTCTCTAACACTAATCCCAAACGTCTCTACCAAAACCTAAGACATCCAGTTGCTCTCCAAACCTAATTTCACAGTCATTCTCTAACTCTAAGTGCAAAACCAGCTACTTAACTCAAAAACTCTTAATTTTCCCTAAACCCAAATTACAAACTTCTTCAATTCCTAACCTTAACCATGAAACTCCTACTTAATCCCCACAGCTGTCATACTTTCTTTCCTCAAATTCAAATACCTGTTTGGGTGGCAGTCCATGTCAGCTTCCTAGTAAGTGAGTACCTGAGTGTGAGACTGCTGACTGTGAGCAACCAGTACTCTAACAACTGAAGTTAAACCAAAGGAAAAACATTGTGACAAAGAAAAAACAGAAATGTACTCTCTTCATTTTTGAAATTTGTTGCAGATTTAAGACTATTTATTTGTTTATTGAATTTAAATCTATTTCCTTCTCTACATGCATACTCAAATGCGTGTAATAGAACTAGTACATTTGTTCCAAACAGCCATTCCTTGATTTATGGATTTCAACAAGCATGTGAATTGGATATGAGGCCATAATTTTTGGATAAGACTAAGAAGTTTCATAACCTAACTAGAGAAAGGGATGCTCTAGATTCACATTTATGCAATAATGATATTATAATTAAAAATGCAGCTAAGGAGGGAGGCACTGTCATCATGGACAAAGAATGTTATTATTCCAGCATGCGTTCTTTATTACAGGATACAGACACATGTGAGATATTCAATACATCAGATATTGGGAAGATCATTAATAAGGTTAACAGTGAAGTTTATTCACTGCCCCTTGAAAGCCTCTTGTCTTCATAGCATATTTATTACTTTTATGTCCCTTCTCCAGTAATTCCTGCATTTTATGGTCTCCCAAAAATTCACAAGAACATAGAATCCTCACCATTGAGACTCATAGTCTCCTCTAGGGGGTGGGTGACAGACTTTATCTAAATACCTAGAAATAAAGTTGAAGGATGTTCCACAGTTATCTAGAAGTTATATAAAATACAGCTTTTATTTTTTGGAATAGCTTAATAACTGGTCTATACAGGAACATCCTTTGGACTTTATTATGATATCAATGGACACAGATTCATTATTTACAGTGATTCCAAATTAATTCGGTGTAAGTCCTGTGAGAATGTTTTTAAGTAAAATTTTAGTTTGCATAATACAGAAATACATCTGATATGTGAATTACCTGGAGTTAGTTTTGACCAATACTGTTTTTTATGTATGATGAATTATGTTATTTACAGAAAAGGGGTGTTGTGATGGGCACACCAGTAACCAGTTCTTATGTTAACCTAGTTTTATCCCAACAGGAAAATTATTTTATATTTCACAAATTAATTTATTTTTAGATAGGGTCTTGCTTTATAAATAGTTTCTGGATGACATCTTTCTACTATGGGAAGGTGATCCTACAGATTTTAATTTATTTACTGATTTTTTTTTTAATACAGTAGATTTTCTGACCTTTAATTCATCGATGTCCACAAAAGAAATTCATTTCTTGGATGTTACTCTAATTAAGTCAAGTAATAGATAACTAGCTACCATGGCATACAGAAAAGATGAAAAAAAATAATACATTTTTACATAGATCTAGTATGCATCTTCGTTTATGTTTTCTAACATCTGTAAGAGCCAGATGGTGAGAGCACCTAGACTAAATACCAATGATAAAATTAGGAATAAACAATCATTTCAACTGAAGAAACAATATTTATCTACAGGATTTCATAATGAAGAGGTTGAAAGACGGTATAAATCAATTAAAGAATAAAGAAATGATAGAACATGACCAACATTTGCAGATAATAGGCAAGCAGAACAGCGGCAAGTAAAAAAGCCAATGACTAAGTTATGCATACATATAATGCTCATTCCAAGGGAATACAGGAGATTGTTAAGAAAAACTGATTCATTTTACAAGGTTTGAAGGATACAGCTCTGAAAGAACATTTGGATGCACCATATTTTGAGTATAGAAAGGCAGTGAATTTGAAAAACAGGTTATGTTATAAAGAACAGAAGAAAGGTCATAAAAACAATTCAAATAAACAAGGTACATTTTCCTGTTTTAACTGTACTTTCTGTAGATACATAAAAAAGGAATGACAGATAGCTTCATACACCCAGTGAGTAGAAATAAATATTTGGTAAATGGGACTGCAATCTGTAATACAAAAAAAATATAATATATCTTGCCCTGTGTAGGGGCTGTGAAGCTTTCTATGTGGGTGAAATTAACTGTAGGCTGAAGGGCAGAGTATGTAATCACATACCTGATGTTAGGAGACAAGTTCAAACTAATGCCTTGATATTGCAGGTGAAAAACACTCTTTTACTTTTATGAACATTGAAATAGTATACCAGTCTGACAGAGGAGGTGATTTAGTAACTAACACAGAAAATTTGGAATATAAATGGAATAATGAACTATGCTGATATAATACCTAGTTTAAATGAAGCAGTAAACTTGAAACCTGCTTTGAAATTACTAGAACAGAAGTGTAAATGATACTATCTCTTTAAATATGAATGTGATGTCATCTAGACATGTGACCCTGAAAACTTTTAAATTGTAGCATTATAATTTCTTGTACTAAACCAGATGAAGCACTTTGATAAAGCTTTTTAGCTCTTTATTACAGTTGTTTGATCAAGAATATAATCCGTGTTTGGTGAAGCCATTCTTGCTAAGTGAAATCTATTGTTTGGATGCATGAGCTCTAGATGAGGAAGGTTGCTGGGGAGGACTTCACTGGAGATATTATTCTGAAGAAACACAATCCTCCTTATGATTTCCCAGGGCTTTAATAATTCTTATGTATGGAAACAAACGCATCATCTGGGACAGGGGTGTCCAAACTCTATGCCTTAACAGCCTCCTTGGAGACATTTTTTCAATGATAGCCAAGCAAACCTACTAAAAACAATTCATGTCATGGCTGCTCTACATCTTTGCATCATAGGTGTACCTAACTACTTCCAAACCCATGGATTCAGCTGTTTTAAGACAGGCTACTAACTCTTCTTTTAGTTTAGGCTGTGTCAAATTGTTATAATTTCCAACATCAGACAATGTATGGATAAGCATTGGCTCTTAGTGCTTAAGTACTAGAATAATTTTCCTATAACTGTCCAGCAGCCTACAGGGTAAGAAACTTTAAACAAATATGAATGTGCTAGGCCCATGGTGTTGCAGGTATGGCCAAAGTTCCAGGATCTTATTTCACGTTATAATAGAATTTTTTTTCTATAAACTGTATACAGAAGATCAGTTGACCTGTTAGTTGGTAGGTGGATATCAGGATGAGTAGAATATTTCTTCCATGAATACTGGAAATTCTTGAACATAGCATATACTTTTCTTTTCAGAGATGAAATTTCAAGTGATAACCTGCCATAGTTTTTCACAAATTAAGTTAAATTTAATTGAATTTAGCACCTTGTTGGAGAGAGACAGAAGACTAAGTCTATTCATAGAAGTTAAAATGTACTCCATAGGAAGGGTCTGAACTTCAAAAACAATTTAATCCTCTTCAGATTAAGAGGCAGATGGCCCCCTTTTCCTCTGAGATTTATATGTAACCTTCACAAATACCACTGTATGTGAAGACCACTTTAGCCTAACATTGAATATATGTTAGTCTGTGTAAGATACCTCAATATGCACCTGAGACCTTTCTGCCAAGGGAGTAAAATGTATTTGGTTAGCCTTTTATAGTATACTCAAGTAGTAGGGGAGACTATCTGAGATTCCCTGTCAAGTAAGAAAGATTTCCTTGGGATGAAAAACTCTGGGTTCTTCTGCTGTCAAGGACTCTGACTTATCCTTTGAAAGCTCTTCTCTGGACACCTGCATCTCAGACTCCAAAACTCTCAATAAGATCTCTGACATACCCAACTTCTGCTCTTTAGTTGTTGCCAAAGTAAGTGCATGTCCAAACTCTTTAGTTGGTAGAGGCTTCTGGGGCATTTCAAAAACTGGCTTTTCTTCTGAGTGACAGTGAGTTTTAAAGATGTGCCAGCCTTGGATAGATAAAGAACTGATGGAGAAGCCCGAGAAACTGCAGGTGATTAATACTTTTCTGGTCTCTGCTATCTGTTGTATACTTTTTTATTTTTTTTCTGCCTTATCCAGCTGTACCTTAAATTTCTCCCTGGATTTATCTAATGATTTCAGTCTTTTCTGAGTCAAGAAGAAAGCTTTTGTGTTCAAATTTTAATGGCTTATTTGTTTTTTTATAGTGCTGACAGTTCTCAGTGACATAATCAGGCTCCAAACAAAATAAGCATTCTAAACAATTGTCTTTTGAGGCTATTTGTCTACCAAAATCACATTAATTTATGGACTTAGACACAGCAACACTAAAATAAGGGAAACGATAAAGCTACAAGTATGATAAATTGATATTGATCCACTGAAGAGCTGTAAGCTGTACAGCAAAAATTCCTTGAAGTGTGCAGATGTTCATCTGTTAAAGCAATGAGAAGTACTTAGAGCGATCTGCAATTGTCTGTGTTAGTGGAAACAAATGCTAGCCATTGTTTATGTTTACAGATAATGTAAGGAGTCATTTTTAAAATACAGGTTAAGAGAATCAAAATAGGAAAGCAATCAAAACCCAATATCATAATTTAGTATTACAGTGACTGCTCTCCCAGATGATCTACAATATTTGCTACAACTGATACTAAATCTAACAGTTTGCTATATCAGTGACATGCAGCTGAAACTGCATTCTAGCTAGTACAAATTATTTTAACTATTTTTGGCTATTAGTGTACATTTTGAGATTATATCTTAAAGCTCAACAACAGGGCATACTCTGTCTTTATTGTTTGTGAATCTAAATATAGCTAGTGCTTACAGGTCACTCTTACCGCTGCTCATATATTGCTTTTAGTGCTTTCTTTAAAGGACATTTACATACAAATATCAGCATTTTTCCTCATCACAAAGTACTTTTCCTTCCTTTTAGTTAAGTTTCTATTAGGCCACATCTGTAGCAATCAGCCCAGTGATGCAGTGGTTAGTACTGATTCCTCTACAGTACTTGGTTCTCCAGTTTTGTTCTCTGGTGGGTTGCCCTTTGTCCAGAATCTGCATATCCTTCTTACACTAACATGGGTTTTTATACTCAGTGGTCTGTTTTTCTTCCACATTCCAAAGATGTGCTGTAATTGAACTGGGGATCTTCTAGATTTTGATAGGTGTGCATGCCATGTATAAGACAGAGAGAGAGAGAGACTGTGTGTGTGTGTATGTGTGTGTATGCGCATGTACTCCTATGGGCTGGAGCCCTGTCCAGGATGGGATTGCACCCACTGACTGCTATAATAAGGGTTGGCACCTCTGTGATGATGGATTAAGCAGGTAATTGAAAAATGAATTAATTACTTAATTATATTTTTGTTCCCTCTATTTGCTGTCTTTACCTTGCTCTACAGTCTTCGTGTATTAACTTTCTGTAAAATATGACAAATACTTATGTTGGGTATTTGTGAAAATATATGATGCACTTTAAGGCCCATTGCCCAATAACTGGGGAAGAAACAGGCACTATTCACATTTACTCTATCATATTGTTAACAAAAGCAAGTAAATGGTACATTCGTCTTACTAAACAACAAATGATGTTCACATGACTTTTTTTCGTAGCTTGCAACTAATTAATTTAAAGGGATCGTCCTATAAAAAAATCTACTGTAACTATCTCCAGAGTTACTTAGCGAAACTACTAGTTCAGGGTCAGGGTATTGCCATTCTAAGTTATTGTAAAGAGGTGACTGAAAGAAAAATTATGGCTCCAAGATGGTCACATGCTGTGGAAATAAAATGCACTGAATGAAGGAGAAGCTTTGGCTGAAAAAGAAGATCATGTCAGGAATTTGTGCCTTTTTGGGAAAGAATAAATTATAAAATATGTCAAACCTCTTGTTGTCAGGAAGCATTAGTACACATTAACACAGTATGGGATCAAATATGTTTTGTTTTCAGTTTATGGCTATAGATGTACTTTAATCAAGCCATACCTAAAATGTGAATGATGCTCATGCACACTGAGTGCTTCCAGAGCATTTATTTTTGTTAATCATATTTACAACTAGAAGAAAATTATAGTAGTTTAAGAAAAAGGAGAGGTATATATCAGTGCTTATTTTTAAGTGTTATACTTTAAGTGAAAATTGAATGCTACTGACCCATATGCTCCTTTACCAAAATGCTTGTGGTTTGTTCATACTTATCCTTATCCCTACTTCTGTATCTGATAAAATATAATTCTGGAAGTGGGGTTGTCTCTTTTCTATTCCTGTTAGCTGGGTCAGGAGCTTGACTCAGTCCTGCCCATTACTACTGAGGCTTGTGGTGACAGGATCAGGGGAGTTACTGTTTCTAACTGCCTTCAACAGGAGGAGTTTCCTTCTCAGTGCTTATCAGTACCAGTGCTATGAAAAGTTGCCTACCCTGTGCTTATCAGTACTAGCGGCATGTTCTGTAACCTCTGCTAGCTCAGTGGTAGTTTCTGGCAATCTGTCATTAATACAATGAATAAAATAGAATATGAGAAAGCATGATAATTCTCTCTAAACATAACACCTCTTAATGTTAGTCCTCTGTTATTCACAGCCCACATTATCTGCACTGTGTTACCTCAAGACAGTCACACAGAGGTAGTTCCATCTTTTCATATCAGAAACCCTACATTTGCCACTACTTTTCCAAACGTTCATTTATAATTGCGTATTTAAGCTGATCTGTAAAGACAGGTACATGGCGCCAGGTAGCCTTGTTCTACAAGAGCCTTGCACTTTGTTGCTAAGCATGCTAGTGATGCAGATCGTAATCTGAACTAACTGTATCTAATATTCCGTTAGGCATCAGAATATAAAGTGTCACTGTCTGTTCTTAAATAGAATCACTAAATTAAATCTCTCAGCACTACTCTCTGTGCCATTTCATCTATCTTAACTGCACACTGCATAAGACCTTAAGTTTTTGTAGTGTTAACCTAGAGTGTTACTGTAAAGACCTGTGCTGCTGATGTTAAAACTCTCCATCACCTCAAAAGAGGCTACCAGAGGTATATATGTTGAGATCATCTGTCACAATTTTCTGTTTCACTCTTCTATACCATCCTGAAGAACACTCAGCCTTACTGCAAAACAGAGGAGGAGACTGGAGAAGATGGACCTGGCAGGCCACTAGAAACAGTCAGTGTGTCTCTGTGTCTGCTGATCTTTTGTCACGTGCTCGCTGAATGAGAAGATCTGACAGCATACATCTTTGATATGTCTCGCAGTTTTCTTTGGAGACTTCTACTTGAACTAGATAGCTAAGAGCAGTATTTAGCAATCCATACTGTTACAAGATGTCTCATAAGGTCAGTCATTTAGTTTAAGAAAAGAGAAAAATGGTTGACTAAATGGGTCCAGATAAATGAGAAACTTATCACTGCATTCATCATCATCTACTTGCCTGTGTAAACTTGAGATGAGCCCTATCCATATAAAGGTACTGCATGACCTAACTGGTCTGTGAAAAAAGTCCAGATAACCTGACTGCACCAAAAAATGACAGTCTAATACAAATGATGGGAGTTTCCACAGTAGTTATTTCAGAAATGTAAAATAAAAGTGCTCAACCAACTCCAGACAGAAATATTGCTTGTAATAAATCTTGTAGAGCTATGCTAAGATCAACAAACAAGAGTATTCTTTGCACAAGCTCTGCATTATAGCAGCTAGTTTAGGTAACCTCACACCATCATATGGCAATTACACTAGAGAGTCATGGCAACTAAGTCTTCACTTTTTTCAGATTTTTTTTATTATTCATTTGTGATTTGATTACAGGTTTATCCTTCTGGATTACATCAATTTTTAGAGTCATCTCAGGAAGAAAAAAAGCTTCAAAAATGCATTTTTATAAGTACAATGTAGCTTAGAAAAATAAAAAAACATAAGTACATGGTTTGTCTTAATCTGCCAAAGGTTGGTTACAAACTGGCTTGTTTTCCAAAATAGCTTTCTGTGGGGAGCAAACCTACCCAATGTCCCCCTGTAGACACTTTATTTACTGCTTCTCCACATTTAATATATTCAGGTCTGAGTTTGCTACATGTCATAATAAGAGCAAAGCCCTAATTAGAGCAATAACTCTGAAAATGCTTTTATTTAAGCACCCTGACATTGTGTAGCTGGTAGGATGACCATTGTACAAAACGTTTTACAAGTTCACTGGAGTTACTCATTAAGAAAAAATAAATACAAAACAAGCATTATACATAATATTTATATCACAGTAACATGATTAAAATTTAATATGGATGCAAATACAAGTACAATTAACATACAGCTTGTGTGGATTTATTAAGAGAATGTAATAGCTGGAAGTGATACCATATATGAAAAATTCTAGTTTGTTTGGACAGCCTTAACCAGACTAGCATTAATGCCATATTAAAATGGAGACAAAATATTCAAACTGGAGAGGGGATGCATGGATGTGGTTACTGTAGATCTCAGCAGCCTCATCTATGTTATACTTTTATGAAATAATTACACAAAGGAAATTATATAGTAGGCTATATCAGTGTCTGATATACTTGCTGGAGCTCCTCTAAAAGGGGAATGTGTTTATCACAATAAATTAATGTCCTTAAAAAGAAGTTATGTCTTACCATAATGTTCCATATGTGTTGTTCATCTTCATTTATTCATCACTGATGAGTTGTTGGTTCCATCCTCGGAACCGAATCAGCCTTACACCAATCTCGCACCAGTCAAAAACCCTCAAGCTAAGCTTTTACCCATAATACCCTTCTCCCTGTTACCTCAGATCGAGTTTGCCCATTATTAGTAAAGCAGAGGCTGTTTCTGAGCAAGTACCCTAAAGCGAGATTTGGACCCAAGCAATAACCCAGGAGCCATAAGGAGGGGGAAGAAGGGTGGGACGTAATGAATGAATGAATTCGAACACACATGGAATGTTATGGTAAGACATAACTTCTTTATCTGATGTTAATCTTCATTCATTCATCACTGATGGAAAAACAAAATCCACGTGAACTAAAACTGCAGCAAATGCCTCCGGATCCACCAATAAGTGCCACTCTACCAAATATAAATCCAATTTATTGGGACATAAAGATGAACTGACAACGACAACAGTATAAAACCAATAACATGAAGATACAAAGTTAAGCGCTTTCAACCATAACAGAACTTAAGATGTCATACTCTACAAACAGTTTAAATAACTTATTTGGCACCAAAAATCACAGCTTCTTAAAGCTACATATACGCTTATTTAATACCGCTTCATTTATTGCAATCTATTCAAATATTAAACAAAATAATTTAACATACCTCCTTTACACAAAAATTAGTGAGAACTGGTAATATTATATAGTTAATAACTTTATATGCATATGAATTCATCGCATTTGTCATCATAAAAACCTTAATAAATTTTTTTGTACAGTAAGTGGAAATTCCTTCAATAAATGCTGAATACAATGAATTAATAAGTAAATGTGTATGTGAATTAATATTTCCTTCCTAATAAAATAAAATAAAATACTATAACTGCCTATTAAAATCCTATAACATTTTTTTTTAATTTTTTTAAAAATGTGTAAATGGGTGTTTAACAAATGCTAATATGTAAGAAAATAAATAAATATAACAAATGATAAAAATGACAACAATAACAACTAGTCAAATATACCAATAATATTCCTTTAAACGTTCCTTAAAAATACAAATACTGTTTGTAGAGTATGGCGTCTTAAGGTCTGAAGAAGACCAGCTGTTATGGTTGAAAACGCTTAACTTTGTATCCTCATGTCATTGGTTTTATACTGTTGTCGTTGTCAGTTCGTCTTTATGTCCCAATAAATTGGATTTATATTTGGTAGAGTGGCACTTATTGGTGGATCCAGAGGCATTCATCACTGATGGGACAGAGTTCCCAGCTACCTGGTTTCCCTTGGGCAGCCCTTATGGAAGAATATTCCTGAGCACCATTGAACCAAAGGAAGCTCTTCCCCTGGAGACCAAATCCAATTTGCAATGAGTAATAAAGGTATGAGTAGTCCACACTGCTGCTGCACAGATATCATCCATAGAAGCCCTTGAATGGATAGCCACAGAAGTTGCCATTGATCTGGTGGAGTGTGCTTTGATTTTCTCTGGTATAGGGCTTTTTGAGTATCGGTAGATGAAGAGTATACAGTCTCTAAGCCATTTAGATAAACACACCTTAGAAATTGACTTTCCCATTTTAGGACCAGAGAATGATACAAATAGCTGGTTGGATTTGCGCATTGTTTTTGTCCTATCAAAATAAAATCTCAGCTGTTTGTGCACGTCTAATGAATGCAGACAGTACTCTCCTTTATTCAAAAAATTAGGGAAGAAAACTAGCAGGTCAGAATTCTGGTTAACAGTGAAATCAGAAATAACTTTGGGAAGAAAGGAAGGGTTCGTTCGGAGTGATACTCTGTCCTTGTGGAAAATCAATTAAGGGCATGTTATGCATAATGCATGAAGCTCAGAAATGTGCCTAGCTGACGTAATGGCCACCAGAAAGAGAGATTTCCAGGATAAGAACTTGATGTCACAGGTGTCTGTGGGTTGAAAAGGAGGATGTGTCAAAGATTGGAGGACTAGTGTGACTGCATTGTTCTATTGGCTGTTTGATTGGGGGAGTCTAATGTGAAAGACTCCTTTTAGAAAGGTCTTACATAGATGATGTGAGATTAACGAGGAATCCTTGAAACCATTATGGAAATCTGAAATGGCAGCTAGGTGAACTCAAACAGTGGATGCTGCAGATCCCTCTTCGAAGAATTTTGGTAAGTAATCTAGCACTGGAGTGACTGGAGCTAAATGCGGGTCTAGTTTTCTCTGCTTAGACCAAATTAAAAACCTTCTCCATTTGCTAAGATATATTTTCCTGGTGGATGGCTTGTGAGAGGCCAGAATAATGTCACATACTGGGGAGGAAAGACTGCTCTGCCTGGCGATCATTGGAAGTGGAGAAACCAAGCTGTCAGCTTGAGGCTGGTTATGTTTGGGTGGCTCAACCGTTGGGGTGAGAAATCAGATGCGGAGTTGGATCCAGAATCCACGGTCAGCATAGTAAGTGAGGCAAGAGAAAGGGGAACCATACTTGTCGAGCCCAATAAGGTGCAATGAGGATCACTTTGCTTTTCAACTGAAGGGCTTTCTTCAAGAATTGGGGGATGAGGGGAGAGTAAGCATACAGAAGTCCCGTGGATTAGAGTATCCCTCAGGGACATATCTTGTGGGGGAATTAGGGCAAAGTAACTGCTACATTTGTGGTTTGACGGAGAGGTGACTAGTGGGCCCAATGACTGAAGATCTTCACCACAATGCTCGAATAGAGGGACAACTCATAAGGCATAAGGATACATCTGCTTAGCTTCTCTGCAACCACGTTGGAATCCCCAGGAATATGCCTTGCGATCAGAAAGCGGTTGGAAGCTATTGCCCTTTGCCAAATTCTCATGGCCTCTCGACACAACGGGTAGGATTAGGTTCCTCCTAGCTTGCTGATATACCAGTCTACTGCCATGTTGTCTGACTGGATGGCAATTGTTCCAGAAGGAAGGACAGACTGAACTGCCTGCAATGCTAAAAGCACTGCCCTCATTTATGTGCAGATTGGCCTCTACAGCAGACCATGTGCCTTGGACGGTCATTCCCTGATAATGCCCCCCCCCACGCTTTCAGGGAGGTGTCTGTGGTCACAGTGGCCCCAGCAAAATCACAAAGGCGCATCCAGGTGTGATGTCTCATAACTACGCCTGAACCCGCATCTCTTGCCGCCCCTTCAGTTGCATGGGATCTTAACCTCATGGACGAGTTGGACATCGATTCCAGGGTTGCTAGCTGCGAGGCAACTTTGTCATGTACCTCGTCAGACACCTGTCCTGATAAAGTTCCAGAGTGTTTGGATATTAAGTCTCTCTGGAGCCTAGTAAAATGTGCCAGGTAGTTTAAAGACCGCATGGCAAAGTTCGATGAAGAAAAAATTTGCTGCCCTAACCTGTCTACTGCCCAAGACTCCCTGTTAGGAGGATGAGCAGTCTGTCTCTCTTCGTGAGCTCTTTCTTTGTGGCCGCCGCCATCACCTTCGCATCTACTGGTAGACCTTTAGACCAATGTGGGCTTTCCTCGGGGGGGGGGGGGTAGAATCTTATCTGGTCTCCGTGGGATTGGTTCAAGAGAGTCAGGATTCTTCCAGGCTCACTGCACCATGAGCTGAACTAGCTCGTCTGCAGGCAGGGTCACCCAAGAGGTAGATGGTCGAGCACAAAAAGCCTGCAGGAACACAGATTCCTCAGAGGAAGGATTTTGGGACTTCCGGTCACCCCATCTGTTTCAATATTTCAAGGACGTCTCCAAAGGAGACATCTTCAGGGGGCGACCGAGGGGACCCTTCCCCTCCATCGTAATCCGTATCCTCGGTAAGAGACTCCTCAGGGGAGTCGATGTGCTTCCTCTTGCATGACTTCTTTCATGGTACCTCTTCAGCGGGGGCTTCTGAAGAGGACTCAGAAGAAGGGGAATCCTGCGGTATTATCTCCTTAGCCTCTTGTGCTTGATGTCCCAAAATGCTGGCTCGTGACAGCTGCAGCTCAGAGGGAGGACACGTCTGGGGGTCTGGTATGGTGTATATATATATATATATATATATATATATATATATATATATATATATATATATACACATATATAAATATATCTATATATATATATATATATACACACATATACATATATATATATATATAT
>NC_056741.1:864088675-864189371 GCF_019279795.1 Protopterus annectens | reverse complement strand
TATATAGAAATTAAAGATAAATTAGTGTAATACAAACAGGAATTGCAATACTAAGTGAAAGAAAAACACATTTGTTGGTATATTTAGGGAAAACTCCAGGAGAGAGAAACTGATAGAAGGAGTGAGTGAAGGGAGAGACTAAGGAGATGTAAGGTATGAATATGTATTTGTCCACATTAAGGGATATTGTTTATCCTGACGTTTTGCAAGAACAGAGCTAGACTTTGGCTAGGAAGTCTTTCAGAATGGTTTTGAAGGATGGAGAGAGATAAGGAGTTCCAGGCCTTAGCAACATGGTATGAGTACAGACAAGGCATAGCAGATTTGATAGGTTTGTGGACAGACAGGAGTTTTACGTCAATGGATCATAATGACAGACTAGGAACATAGTTGTGTAGAATGTTATTTAGTGTTGTACAAGCAGATGGATTCTAGATAATTATATAGGTGGTAAGAAACTTTGTATATGTTAGTTGGTGGGGTAACTCTCACCAATTTAGGCCTTTTAGTGCCATATAGTGGTGGGTTCTGAAAGGGCTATTTGCTGCAAATTTAACAACATTGTTATGGCATTGTTCAAGTTTTGATTTTTGTGATACCGGAAGGTTAGTAAGAATGGCAGCACCATAGAGAAGTGTTGGGGAGGAAATAAGCAGTGGCAAGTGTATTGTAGCTTTAGTTGTGTCAGTGAGAAAGTTTTGGTCCCATAAAGCATCCTAATTTTTGACGAGTTTTTCTTATGCAATTTCGTATATGCAGGTCGAATTTAAGATTTTCATCCACTATCATCCCTAATAATTTGCTATGAAAAGTGACTACAGTGGTTGCATTATCAAGACAGAGGACTTTAGATTTTGTTTTTTCATAGGAGAGGGATTTTGGGGAAAAAAGTTAGTAGTTTGTTTTTTTAGAGTTGAGTATGAGTTGTGACTTACAAAGCCATGTTTCAGTTGCTGTTAAAACTTCCTCATTTTTGGAGGTGTGCCAAGTTGTCAGATGTGCAAATGAGTGTGCAGTCATCTGTATACTGTGTTAGGGAGGCCTGCTGTGTGGATGTGTGGAGGGTACTGGTGAGAGAGACCTAATGAGGACATTTGAAATATAAGTTTGCTGTGACAAACTGTGTTGAAGGCTTTAAACAAGTGTATAATTAAGGAGGAGACTAGTTTGCTGTTATCGCTAGCTTTACTAATAGCATCTATATAGGTTAGAAGGGCAGTGCTAGTACTATGGGAGGGATGGATGCCATGTTATGTGGGGGATGGGAGTCTTCCTGCAGGAGATAGTTTAGCAATTGTTTTTGAATACATTTTTCAAGCATTTTGGAGAGGGGGGAAAGGATTGCTATAGGTCTAAAATTAGTAATGTCTGTTTAATTTCCTCCTTTGTGCAGAGGGATCATGTGCAACTTTATTCAGAGAGGAAAAGTGGCATTCCTGGATTGAGTAGGCAATGCTATCAGCTGCTATTTTAAGGTATTCACTTGGAAAGTCATCAGCTGAAGTACAGCATATGGCCTAAGAGGCATAGCAGGGATTAGAGGACCAATGTCCCTATAGTCTGTGAAACTACAGCCTTAAAAAAGATAAGAGTTTCCAGGCTCTTTCTCCAATAAATTCTGCATCTCAGGTTACTTTATTTTCAATATAATCTTGTGAAAGACAAATGTTTGGTCTGATGTTGGGACTGAGGAAGGTACATGCTTAATTTTAAACTTAAGCACAAATGTCAACTGAGGCTCCTCTGAAACAGATGCAAATGCCTTTGACTCTCTGTCATTGGGGGTCACTAGAACAGAGGTGATGGACTCAACAATGTCTAAAAAAAACTGCCTACTTTTTCTTGATGTATTCAGTCGTCCTCTTTATAATCAAATTCTTAACCTTTTCTGTTTTAAAAGGCTCCAAAAGTTATAACATTTTTCCCTTTAGCATTCAAGTTTGGTTTCATTCCTCACAGAAGAACGGTCTTCTGTTTTCTTAACTTGATAACCAGTTTGACTTTTCCACAGTGTTCACAGTTGCTGACATTGTCTTCCAGGTCCAAATAAAAAAGTGAATGGGAGCAGAAATCACTAGTCATTTGTGTGCTGCACTGATAACTAAACAAAAGATGCACAGAGCCAAAAAATGCAAATTGTTCCTTGTGGTGAGGCGAGATTGTGCAACACTCAAAATAGCAAAAAAAAAAAATGAGCAGAATGTGCACCAGTGTCAAAAATATAAAATAATTGATGTATTGTTTTGCAAATCTTAGCCAGGCCTGGATGTTTTTCTGTGCATACTAATATTAGTATACTCTAGCTACTGATATAGGGGATGAGAAAGCAGTTAGCAGCTGAGATTTGACACCAGTTAGGTGGGTATAACCTAACCATTACAGCAACCTAACCCAAAGACCATTTCTATGTCCTATATTGCAGTTGTCAATATATTTTGTTACCTAAATATGATCCCTTGATTTTATGACAGCAATAAAAATAGTGAATAGCAGCAGTACCAGGCCTAAACCAAGAGGTACACCACTTAAGATATCTGATGCCTTGACATTTTACCTGCTAGTTTGAACTGTTGCTCTCTTCTACTGCAGAGCTAGTGAATCGTTCTGTTGTTACTGTTTAATTTTGCAGCTTATCTAAAATACTTCAAATGCAGTATGATACTGAAGGCATTTGCTATGTCCACATATAATATATAAACTGTTAACCTTTAATTGTAACTGCACAGATCTGTTCAAAAATGCAACCATCAGAAAACAACTTCACCTTATTTTTAACAAAATGATTGTGTTCTTAACTCATTAAGATTAAAAAGTGCTACTCTTCTTTCAGTTTCAGACAACACAAAGTGTACAGTGGATATAAAAAGTTTACACACTCCTGTTAAAATGTCAGGTTTTTCTGATATAAAAAAAATGAGACCAGAATAAATAATTTCGAAACTTTTCCCACCTTTAATGTGACCTATAACCTGTACAATTCAATTGAAAAACAAACTAATCTGTTAGGGGAAAAATATAAAAAATAAAAAAGTAGAATAAACTGGTTGCATAATTGTGCACACCTTTAAACTAATACTTTGTTGAAGCACCTTTTGATTTAATTACAGCATTCAGTCTTCTTGGGTAGGAGTCTGTCATCATGGCACATCTTGACTTGGCAATATTTGCCCAATCTTCCTTGCAAAACCACTACAAATATGTCAGATTGCGAGGGCATCTCTTGCACACATCCCTTGTCAAGTCACCTCACACATTTTCTATAGGATTTAGGTCTGGGCTTTGGCTGGGCCATTACAAAACTTTAATTTTCCTCTGGTGAAGCCATTTTTTTGTTGATATGGATGTATGCTTGGGGTCATTGTCATGTTGAAAGGTGAAATTCCTCTTCATCTTCAGCTTTCTAGCAGACGCCTTAAGGTTTTGAGGCAAAAGTGACTGGTATTTAGAACTGTTCATAATTCCCTCAACCTTGACTAAAGCCCCAGTTCCAGCTGAAGAAAAGCAACCTCAAAGCATGATACTGCTGCCACCATGCTTCACCATGGGGATGGTGTTCTTTTGGTGATGCAAAGTGCTGGTTTTGATCCAAACGTACCTTTTGGAATTGTGGCTAAAAAGTTCAACCTTGGTCTCATCAGACCATAACACATTTTCCCACATGCTTTTTGGGAGAATTGATGTATTGTTTTGCAAATCTTATCCGGGCCTGGATGTTTTTCTGTGTAAGAAAAGGCTTCCGTCTTGCAACCCTACCCCATAGCCCAGACATATGGAGAATATGGGAGATTGTTGTCACATCTAGTACACAACCAGTACTTGCCAGAAATTCCTGCAGCTCCTTCAGTGTTGCTGTAGGTCTCTTGGCAGCCTCCCTGACCAGTTTTCATCTTGTTTTTTCATCAATTTTGGAGGGACGTCCAGTTCGTTGCAACATCACTGCTGTCCCATATTTTCTCCACTTTTTGATGACTGTCTACACTGTGTTCCATGGTACATCCAATGCTGTGGACATTTTTTTTCCCTTCTCCTGACTAATACCTTTCAACAATGAGATCCCTTTGATGCTTTGTAAGCTCTCTGCGAACTATAGCTTTGCTGTAGCGAGCAACTGAGTAAATGTCAGGAAAATCCTACTAGGACAGCTGAACTTTATTTGGGGCTAATCAGAGTCTCTTGGCAGGTGTGTACTCAAGAAGACTGAATGGTTTAATTAAATCAAAAGGTGCTTCAGCAAAGTATTTGTTTAAGGGTGTGCACAATTATGCAACCAGCTTATTGTACATTTTTTTTATATATTTTTCCCCTAACAGATTTTGTTTTTCAATTGCATTGTACAGCTTATAGGTCACATTAAAGGCGGGAAAAGTTTTTAAATGATTTGTTGTGGTCTTTTTTTATATCACAAAAAACTGGCATTTAAACAGGGGTGTGTAAACTTTTTATATCCACTGTATGTCTGTGGACTAAAACTAATACTGCTCACTATGGAATGTGTAATCATTTATATACAACCAAAACACAAGAAGGGGAAAATATGTTTACCATAATGTTGGCTAAGTACTAAAACTGTGTCTTATATTATCCCTACAAGAAGATTGTTACTGCAATATATTTGAGGTTATGTGAACAGTCTGACCTTAAAACATGTAGTACTCTCCTAATATATTCATACAGCATCTTTTACAGCACAGTAGTTATTGAAATGTCCAACTACGGACTGTGACACTTGTTTATAAATGCTGCCTACTTTATGTCTATCAGTGGGAACAACAGACTACAACACAAAAGATTAGAACTAGCGATCCAGGAGAAAAGTAATTACATCAAAAGTTAAGACTTACAACTAAGCATGGTGCAAGAATTTAACAATTAATGTATGAATGTATCATTCTCCTGTGGACACAGACACCGATCCTGCTATCTAGCAACTATTTCCAAATACCTAGGATGGTAACTGGGAACAGACTATATGAGACAGAGATTTTTAAAAAGTTTTACATAAAATCTCACAGGGCAGCTTCTTTTAAACTGCTCACCAAGTATGGGACATGCCTCCACACCAGGATGCAGAAACATGGAAAGGCTCATACCTGCCAGCTAACTTGCTATCCCGTGCTTGACTGTGTTATATTCGAACTTTTGTTCCTCCCACATTGGAAACTGACTGATCATAGCCACTCATGTTTCATTCCATTAAGAAGATATAAGGTCTCACTGACAACTTCAGCATTAACTATCACTATTCCTATACCTTTACTCACAGTCTTCTCTAGATGTTATCAGGACCCCCTACCCACTTCTGTCTATTTCCAAAAGCTACAGCCTTTTTGCATATGCAAGGCACTCAGACTCCAGCTACGTCCAACTTGTTCTATTCACCTTCTGGTAAGCTTATAAAAACTTTAATCCCAAAACAGATTCCTAAAATGTTTTCATAAAGAAAGCAAGTAAAATACTTTTACCTTATCACGAGTCTTAACAAGAGCATCTCTAGGAAATCTGCCCTGTGTTATTCATCCATACCATAGATATGCACAATTCACTGACCCACAAGACTTCCCATGTCAGGATGCTAATGGATTAAAGTTGGTTCATATTAATGCTGATAGCACTTACAACATACCTTGGCACAATAATTCTTGGATTTTATAGTATAAACCAGACAGTCTCATTTTAAATAAAATGTCTCTCTCTCTTTCTATCCACATATAAAGAATTCATAAAGCCTTCCAACAAGTCACAATATTAAAAGATATGATAGATCTCACAAGTGTGCTGGTGGAGTTGTCGTTATTCACTTTTTCTCACTCTTTGCTTCTCAATCTCCTTGGAAACTTCCTACCTCTACATAGTGGAATACATTTCTCATTAACACCAGAATCAACAGTGTGAAAACCTTGACTGTAATGTGTAGCTACACTCATCTACATTATCCCAAAGATGTTGGCAATTACAGTTTCCCATTGCTATTGTATACCATTAAAGCAGAACAGTTAGTCATAGGGAACTTTAACACAAACTGGCAATACAGAATATATGGGTACAATCACACTCAGAGTCTAGTTCTATTGTTTTGTGCTGTTCATCAACTGACCTTCAAGAACAGACATTAATCATATTTAAAAAAAAAGTATATTTACTTGGGTGTTCCCATAGCGATTAACTCCTGATCACAGTCAAAAACTCTATAAAGTGTGCTAATAAATTTTACTAGACCTTTTCAGGAAATGCTAAAAATTGTTTCAGCCCTCTACTTTAATCTTCACTATCAAGGACATTAAAAGGGGATATTTTTATTGTCTCAGTCTGATTCCCCTATACAATATTTCACACCTTTTCCATATTAGACAAGAGGGCACCCCACAGCCAGAAAAGATATACCCTGGATAACCAGGGAAATTACAGTCCTAGCAACTCAATGTGTAACAATTTATTTATTTTACATTTGTTTACTGGGAAAGTATGACTGGGCATGAATCCCATTTTCAACGAAGGCCCGGGGAGAAAAGCTCCACAAAGATTAGTACAGCAAATACAGTAAATACAATGCACATGTTAACAAAGTACAGTACAGAGTCAAAAGTTAAGTACAGTTTCAAGGCCAAGAAAGGAGCAAAAAGTAAATATACTGTAAGAAGCACAGTGTGTTACAATACACAATACACTTGAAAGGACATTTCCTTCAGTCATTTGGTCACATTCATCAGTGGCTAGTACAGTAAACACACATTGATTAAGAGTATAGAAAGGAGTTGTTGCAAGCTTTCATAGAAAGTTAAGGTATGATATGATCTAATTAAATGAAGCTACCCAGAGTCAGAACAATTACATAACCAAGAACCATGTAAATAGGACTGGAGGAGTGTTTTGAAATTATTTTTGTTTTCAGTGGTTGTAATATCTACGGGGATGGTATTCCATGCTTTTGCAACAGAAATTGAAAACAAGAAGTCCCCAGAGCTATTGTTGCTTTTGCCTATGTCAGCCAGTGCTTTATTGGTGGATCTTAATGAGTCAATATTAAGTAGACCTTGAAGAGTAGGAACTCTATCAGACTAATATATAATTTTGTGGGCTATTGTAAGCTGGTTATACGTGAGCAGGTTGGGTAATTCTAGCCAGGATAGTTGCTTGATTGCTATGCAATGATGTGTCCTGAAGGGTGAGTCAGTAGAAAACCTAGCTATTTTATTGTAGCAGGTGTTTAGTTTGTTAAAGTCTGCTTTGTTTAGATTGATGAGTATGGGGGAGGCATACAGGAGTGTGGAATGCAGGTGGGTTCTTGTTATGGTGGCTTTACTGTAATTGGTGAGGTACTTTTTGCATATATATAGGGTTTAGAGTTTTTTATGGACTTTCTTTATTGTCTGTGCAATGTGCATATAGAATTTCATGTTGTGATCTATAATACCCCTAGACGGTTAGTGTGTTGGACAGGTGTGATGGGGTGTTATTGGCTGAGAATATTGTGAATGGTGGTATGGGGTCTAAGGTTCTAGTGAGATAGAATATCATTAGCTGTGTTTTATTGGGGTTAAGTATTAGTTGCAAGTTGGCTAACCAGGTTTCAACAGTGGTAAAGGACTCATGTCAATTCCTGGAGTTGAGGGAGTGATGGGGTGGAGCGGATTAGAGTAGAGTAATTGGCGTACTGGACTAGAGTGGCATGCTGGATAGCTTTGTGGAGTTGGTTGGTGAATATGTTGAAAAGAAGAGGTCCAAGAATGGATCCTTGTGGTCCCCTAGGGTGACAGGTAGAAGGAAAGATAAGGAGCTTTGCCATTTTACTGCTTGTTGGCGGTTGGTTAGACAGTCTTGAAACCACGTTAGTGTGGAGTTGCTGAGATTAAGATCGCAGAAAGGAGTTTGGGATGGGAGATGGTATCGAAGGCCTTGGTGAGATCTAGGGATACAGTGGATATAGGTTACCATTCTTTCGATGTTGGTTTACTGTGTTGGTAAAGCTAATAAGGGCTGTGGTAGTACTGTGATTGGGACAGAATCTGTGCTGGGTGTTGGTTAGCAGTTTATTAGTGAGAAGATAGTGTACTATTTGGGAATGTATACATTTTTCGAGGATTTTAGATAAGGGGGTAGAATGGTAATTGGACAGTAATTAGATAGTTCCACATAGTTACCTCCTTTGTGGAGTGGTATTATATGCAAATTTTTCCACAGAGAAGGAATGCATTCTTCTGATAAACAGCATGACGACTGGGTAAGAGATGGCTTTGGCTGCGATCTTTAGATACTCTGCAGGAAATCTGTCAGCAGCCAGGGTTGTGTGTCTAAGCCTATTTAGGTATTTATATATTGTGCTAGTTGAGACAAGCTTTAAGGAGAAGAGGGTTTGAACTGCTGGTATGGAAAATAGGTTTGGATGTGAAGTGGAATAACTACTATTGGTGAGGGGTAGGATAGATTTGGTGAAGTGTTCGTTGAATTGGGTGGCAATATTATTATTATTGTGGGTGGTGTCAAAGCTTGGGGTTGGAGTACTGATCTTTCCTGGTTGTAGGATTTTATTAATGGCAGCCCAGAATTTTTGTGGGTTATTTTTGTGTTTGGTTGGAATACCTATATAGTGGTTCCTTTTGTCTTTCCTAATTTGTTTTTTGGTGTGGTTCCTTAGTTCCTGGTATGCCTGTCTATTAGCTTGAGTTTTATTTTGACATCATGAATCCCATGCTTTACCTCTATTTTAGTAGTAGATGGGTATCTCTGGTAAGCCAGAGGGCATAGTTGGATTTATTTCTAACAGTTCTGATAGGGGCAAGATGATTTATAATGTATAGAAAAGTGTTATTGAAGTAGTCTACGGCACTTTCCAGGTGGAGAGATGAGAGTGGTCTCCAGTTGCATTAAGTGCAGATATGAAGTCATAGGTTTTGAAATTCTTTGTATACCAAATTTGTTAGAGGGTGGAGGATTTTAATGGATTCACTTGGTGTCTAATTATAAATGTGGAAGGTGGTCACTGAGGAAGTCTGGGAGGCAGCCTGAGAGGTAGGATTGAGATGGTCTATTAGTAAGGATCCAGTCTAGGATGAACTCCTTTCTTGATGCTTTATCTACCCGTGTTGCAGTTTTGATTAGTTGAGTCAAACCATGTAGGTTAATGTGGTTAGTGGGGTAGCGAGAATTACAGGAAGACCAGTCGATATTAATATCACCTAGTATGATTGTTTCTTGGGGAAATTTTAGGGATGTCCAGTCTAGAATGGATTCTACTGTGTTAATGTTATATTATATTTATTTGTTTTTTGAGTTGATTTTCAGCTTAGTGAACATAGTTTCTGCATTGTTGAACTTATGTTGTTCATTGGCTAACAATTCAATGGTCAGGTTGTTTTTGAAGAGGAGAGCAATGCCTCTACCACTTTTGGATATTCTGTCTTGTCTAAGAACATTGTAACCAGGTGGAACAAAGTCATTATTATTGTTTAGTGCTTTTAGTTAGGTCTTTGTGAGGAGGACTATGACGGGGGAGTACAGGGCCAGGATAGCATGTAGATCTGGACTTCTGTTAAGTATGCTCCTTATGTTGAGTATAAGGAGATCTGTTGATTTCCTGGGGGGAGGTTAGAATGTTATTTGTCTGGTAGTGGAGGGTTGTTATTGTTTGTCGTACCAGGGTCTGGGTGCACATCTCTACTAAGTATGATTCGGGATGCTACTTGGATTATAGTTTTTAGGGATTTGATTATACACGTGTTATATTTTGAGGAAATGTGGTTGTTTAGTTGGTGTGGTGTTACTTTGAATGTGGTAAGGACAATATTTGTGGTGTTACTTTGAATGTGGTAAGGTCAATATTTGAGATGTAGCTAGAAGGAGATATTACTGAGAAGGCTGGTTTATACTGTGAATGAGTAGGACAGGTAGGGGATTTAGTTTGAAATTTTGACTTGCTAATGCAGTGGTAGGAGGTTAAGTGTGAGGTGATGGTGAGGCTTATTATTAATGTAAAGGTTAGGGGCCACATTTTGCTCAAAGTGTTACTGTATTGTTGTGAAGCTTTAGTAGGTATCTTTACAAGAATGAGTAGGGATATAGGTGTGGCTATACTTTATGTAGGTTATGGTTAGAGTGGGGGGAGTAGGTAGGGAGTATTAGCCTGAAGAGAGTACAATCTGGGTATTGTGTGAGTGAGGTGATGTGGAGTGAAGGTAGATAGTGATGTGGATTGAAGAGAGTGAGAAGTGGAGTGGCTATATAGAAATGAGGTTGGTGTGAGACAGGCTTAGGGAGTGGCTAGTTAGGTATAAAGTCAGGAGCCTGGGGGTGGGTAGGAATGGGGGTAGGGTAGAGGAAAGGAATAAGCCAGAGTGCAGCAAAGAGTGAACGGAGTGGGAAGAGCCAAATTTCACATATGTGCAAGTAAAAACATCAATTCCTCTGAACTACTGGCTTCTTAGTAGTAAATTCATTTGTCCATTAAGCTATAACACTTATTTTAGATATTTGTAAGACTGCCTTGGTATGGGCGGCTGGGAGTCTAAACAAATTTATATAGTAAGAGGGCTATGGTTACAGAATGATGGAAAAAGTGAAATAAAATGTATTTAAGTTGGGAAGGGAGTCTATAGGGAAGATATAAAATTCCAAAGGCATCTGGTGACCAACAAGCTTTGGAAGACACAGATAAATTACACAATTTCATTAGATTCAGTGATCTATGTACAGGGTCAAAATAAAATCAGGACTCTTCTAAAAGTGTTGAAATAATGATCATTAATAGTAAAAATGTTTTCTTTCCTTTAAAGAATGCAGCAATAGCTGAAATAAAATCAGTTCTGGAGTGGTATCTCACATCTATTTAACACAGGCAGAACAACAGCTCTTTCCTTTTTTCCTCTGAAAAATGCAAACCAGTTTTACTTCTTTACTAACTCTTGCTTCATCTACCCTGAACAGTGAGATGGAGAAGCTGATACTACTCACCAATGGCTCTTTATGATTTTAGTTTTCAGCAATTCCTCACAGTCAGAACAGGAACCTCATTTAGAAGTTAAAAATCAGTGATACAGTTTGTTGATAGCTTTTTTAGAAAATACCCAAAGCTGCAGATGTAGTTACATTACTTACTTTAGACCTTATAAATCATTTCATTTGACATGTGTCCCAACTCTGGAAAACTCCTACAACTTTGCTAATCTATAAAGTAAACTCTAAAATTTGCTCATTTGATTCTTTATTACCTACTCAAAATAACTATCAACCTCTCAGCTCATTAATACAATATATACTTGCCCACAACATGCATTCATCCAACCCACTCCTTGTTCAGAATATAATGGAATGTCTTTCCCCATTCATTTTATCAAATACCTAAGCACCCATTAAAAAAGTACTCTATAACTCTCTAAAGCAACTGGTCCTGTAGCCAAAACAATGGAGTCATCTAGGATAGGCTGTATTAGTTTTATCACTTTAGTTTTGCCTAACTAAATGTTTTCATAAAATTTGTTTCTGTTGTACACATCTGTAGCATAGTGTGATAATTCCCACAAAAAAGAATTAAAATGACCCAAATAATGTGTATAGCAATGTTATTAAGAATCACTGTAATTAGAATACTTCTTTAAAAGAAATAACTGCTTTTAAGTTGCAACTGTTGGTTTAAGAACAGAAAGATACGTGACTGTATTAATTAAAGCAGCTTTGTTTAATGAGCTATTGACTATAATATGAAGAGAGCGCAGAGAGAATCCAGTCAGAAAGCATTGGGCCTTTAATGGAAAAAGTACTGAGTGTTCACAGCAGTAGATCTGCACACAGAATCAACTACAATGACCTTCGATAAGAAGCTGCAGTGTTCCTGCCAGAGGATTCCAGAAATAGTGAGAGCTACCAATAGACACCATTTCCCAGTACTACAAAACTAAGTTAACGGTAGCTGCCGTGTATTCAGTTAAGCCAAAAGATTTTGTTTTACTTAGAACTTGTTTTGTTTACATTTGTATATACTAAACTGCACTGTTTTGTTATAAAGACCAAGTGGTCTCAGCTGCTTTAATTTTCCACATCTACAAGTATTTGTATTTTCAGCTTGTATTTGACATTTACTTCCATATATAGTTAAACATGGTTTACCTAAGCTTTTTTGCTGCATTGTCAGTCATTTCATCAAAAAATGAATGCTGCAACTAATTTAACCTCAATGTGTTCATAGGATCACAGGAGCTACAAGGCAACTGTGCCTAATGGCCATTCACACCTTGCCAGTCCCCACTCTTATGCTTATTTCTCTTTTCAAGGAGAGACAGGCCAGTTTGGCCATGAGTGAATTTATGTACACACACCCAGTTATCTGGATCGAGTCTGAAGACAGATAGTTATCATACTTTTTAGCTCACAGGGGACATTTGTTGCAGAGGAGGAGAAGGCACCATATGCTGAAACTTTCCCTCCACCTTGTTTTGCTAATTTGCTGATGCAGATTTGGATCTCCAGTCCTCATACTTGTAGCACTGTTTGATTTATGGCAATATAAGAGGTCTAGGACTACTGGATCCTAAAAGGCAATACAGATCACCTCGAAGTAGTCTATAAGATACTGAATATATGGACAGTGTTTCTAGTCCCATCTGGTAGCTCAGGCCTTTTAAGCTCTTTGATCTCTTTAGTTAATAACCTCTGAGGTCATTCTGGTTGCTTGATATCTCCAGCAAGGTACATCCAAAAAAAGGGGCACTGTATTCTGTGATAGGCCTAATTAATGCAAAGTATTCTAAGTGCTTCCTTAGCTCTGGATAACATACCTTTAGTGATCAGAGTGCTAAACAGAAGGACTTCTGTACCACAGTTGCAACATGATGATTAAAGGAAAGGGAATTATATACCATACTCCCAAGTCTCTTACAACAGTTTCATTTTGAAGTAGGGTGTTGTCTAGCTTGCATGCATGAGGGAGTGGTTGCTTTCTAAATGCTACAATGTCGCACTTTTTAATGTTTAATTTGAGCCCATTTTTGTGCACCAGTTATTCACAAGTGTAGACTGCTGCAGGTGTGCCTGTGTGTCAGATGGAGACTTAAGGATGACACCCAGTTTATAGTAATCAACAAATCTGGTTAACCACAGATCATCATTTGCCACTTGGAGATTAGGAAAGCAGATTTCAAATAGCAGAGGTCCCAGCACAGAGCCTTGAGGAACACACTGGTTACCTTCATATTTTAAGAGGATGCACTCACAACACTCACTGTTTGGGTTCTATCCATCAGCCAGTTTGCTATCTATCTCACCACATAGGGATCAGTTTGTAGCTTGGTTAGCTTGCTGATTATGTTAGAATGCGGTATGGTTTCAAAGGTTTTGGCCAGGTTGAGATACGCCATATGAACAGTATGGCCACTGTCTTTGGCTTGTGTTACTCTTTCAAAGTTTACAATATTCATTAGGCAGCATCTACCTTTTAAAAGCCCAACTACTGAGGGTCAAGTTGAGTTTTGATATCACAGGTAATCAGGTCTTTATAATGTGTTCCACAGCTTTACAAATGAGACTCCAAATGAATGGGTCTGTAACTTCCAGAATTGCTGGTGGGACCACTCCTGTGAAGTGACGTCACCACAGCATTACTCCAAACTTCTGGGGCAAATCTACTGGCAAGGTTGAGGTTGATTAGATTAAGGTCTGGTCCCATGAAGGCTGTATTTTTTTGTTTCTAAGAGAACCTTTAGTGAATGCTCTTTAGTGATGGCTGGTGGCCAGATATCTTCAAGGATTTGTACAGTTGCCTCAAGGGTGACATTAGGACTGAATTTGTATGCTGGCAGGTTTGCAGTGTCCACTGGATTGGAATAGGTACTGCCATTTTAAATAAGTCCTGAGCAATGTTGAATGTCATTCCTTATTTTCCCTGACATAGCTAAAGAAGCATTTGAAGTTGTCCTTAGCTTCTGATGCTAGTCTGAGTTCAAGGATCACTAACTAACATGCAAACCTTTTTGATAAGGTTCTAGCATCATGGCATATCAGCTATTACATGATACATGCTAAATAGTCACCATTTTATCATCTGAGGTTGGATTTCAGTACCTACTCCCCTTATAAATGCTGGACTTTTCTCGATGTACTGCTCAAAAAGCCTAAACTATTTGTATGACATAATGGAGATGTGTCAAATTCTGGTGTTTATAAACCTAAATTAGTATATTATCTTAGTAGCTTAATTTGTCTACTTTTGCCAAAATGTATTAGTTTATTACACAGTATTTATTTTTCAATGAATATGTACTCTTTTAACACATGCATTTCTATGGGAACAATCTTGCAGTACTTGCCTCACTTTACTTAACATAAGTAGCTACTGGCTGCAAATACCATTGGAGCTTTCTCCCTGAACCTCAGATAAAAATGGGTTATGCCCAATCAGAACATCCCATTTGATGGTCTTGGCTGTTAAGTCCTTTAGTGTGTCTAATGCCAAAGTGCAACATAGCATAGAGATAAACATGTACTTTGATAGTCTTACACTCCTTTTCATTCAACATGCCTGCAATGCCACAAAAGAACTTCACCAGTCTCAGGCACTCAATATGTCTTAATTAGTTTTCAAAAATGTCATGCATAAAAAGAGCCACTGTTTTGTTCTTATTCCATTACTGCATCTAGAATGGCATTCTGGAAATAAATGTTTCTACAAATAGTTCTTAAAATCATGTTTTAGTGTGTGCTTCCTGGCTTCATGTTCCTTTTCTTGAATACTGAGTGGGATTCACTAACAGTTTACACAAATGCATAGAGCTGGTATGTGGTAAAAAATCACATACAAGAGCACTATACAATTTATTAAAAGGGTGTAACTCCCTGGAGTAATAGCATACACTACCTTGTACCTGGAAAATATCAGATATTCAGTAGGTATCACAAGGTTACCTCATGCATTAGATGCAGCCCCAGGTGAGCCAAATAATGCCTCTGAAAAGCTGTCACTGGAAATTATAGCCAAAATAGCTGCACATACCTGTGAAAACCGCCAACTTGTATTTTTGGGTAGTTTGGGAAATATGTTTATTAATACCATCGGCAGAAATTACTGATACAGGTAGTTAAATAAGATAACACATGCTACACAGAACCCAGGGAGCACTGCTGAGACTGAGAGAGAGACAGCAGAGACTCTAGAAATACTAGGATTTTTTTTTTTTTGTAGTTCTCTAATTCTACATTTAATTTTAACACTGATGCTGAAAACTGGTATCAAGCTGCTTATATATTGCTGCTCATTCAAGGGATGGTATCACGGGCTCAAAGTGGAAGAAAAAAGAAGTTATGTACTCACCATAATGCTCCATCTGTATTGTCCATTTTCATTATTCCTCAACTGATGGGTTCAGATCTGATCCGTCGGATCCAACTCAGCCATTGCTAATGCATGTGGCAACCAGGAGCTCTTGAGCTTCTCCCTTACCCAAAATGCACCAACTGCAATTACCTCAGATCTTGTTTGCTGCTTAAGAAAGTGAAAAATGAAAATAATCATTTTTATGGAGAAGCCATATCTGATGTCTTATTTTATATATATATATATATATATATATATATATATATTTATATATTGAGGAAGAATGAAAATGGACATCACTGATGGAATGTTATGGCAGCACATAACTTCTTTATTTGATGTTATCAATTTTCATTCATTCCTCAACTGATAGGACAGTCTTCGGCTACCTAATTTCTAGGGTGGACTCAAGGAAGGATATTCCTGAGCACTACAGAACCAAAAGAAGCTCTTCCTCTGGACAACAGATCTAATTTGTAATGAGTAATAAATGTATGGGGAGTAGCCCAAGTAGCCACTGCACAAACATCATCCATGGACATTCTGGACTGAAATACTGAGGAAGTTGTCATGGATCTGGAGGAATGAGCATGAATGTTTTTGTTAGAGTGATATGTGATTTGTTATATACAAAAGAAATGCAATTTGTTATCCATTTAGATAGAGTTACTTTGGTAACTGGTTTAGCATATGTGGGTTGCTTAAATGATACAGGTGATTCAAATTCCTGATGTCTTTGGTCCTATTCAAATAAAAATGCAACTGCCTGTAAACATCTAGCAAGTGCAGGGCCTATCCACCCTTGTTGGAAAATTGGGGAGGAAACACAGGCAAATTAATAGATTGATTAATATTGAATTCTGACACCACCTTTGGAAGAAATAACAGACTCATAAGTAAAGATACTCTGTCCCTATTAAAAATCAAGTATGGGGGTTCTGAGGATAATGCTTGGCTCTCAGAAATTCTTCTGGCCGAAGTAATGGCTACTAAGAAAATTGTCTTACATGAAAGAAATTTAAGGTTACAGGTAAGTGCGGGTTCAAATGGATGTTGAATAAGGCACTGCAGCACTAAATTTAGGTCCCAAGGAGGAGTAAAATCTCTAAAGGCAGGCCTTAAAAGCAGAATGCGTCTTAAAAATGCTTTGCTTAACTTATAAGATGCTACAGACGAGCCATTTATCCCAATGTAAACATTTGATACTGCTGTGTATTATCTTTTTCACTTGAAATCTTATAGTCTGAAACCTCAGTAATGAAAGGGAAGCAATGCTTGTCTTTGTACTGAGAATAGCTCCTATAAACTGTAAAGTGAGTCAGTTCCACATGTGATTTGTCATAGTTTGTGGTTATCCCCAGATGAGAGCAAGTCAGGAGAACCTGGTCTCTTACACACAAGAGCTGATGGCTGGTCAGAGTGGTAATGAGCCAGTTGTCTAGATACAGAAACACCTCAAATCCTTGCAGTCTCAGGTGAGCTGCTACTACTTTCATGCACTTGGTAAACACCCAGGGGACTGTGGTGAGTCCAAAGGGAAGTACTCTGAAATTATAATGACTGGCTCCCAGCCAGAATCATAAGTACCTTCTGGACTGTCTGTTCGTCTTTATGTGATAGTACGCATCCTAAAGGTCTATAGAGCACATCCAGTCATCCTTGCCCAGAAAGGGGAGAATGGACTGAACCATGACCATCAGAAACTTGGTTCTTTGTACTGATTTGTTCAGTTTGTTGAGATCCAAAATTGGTCTTCAGTCCCCTGTTTTCTTTCGCACTAAAGAGAACCTTGAGTAAGTTCCGGATTCTATCTGGTCTGGAAGGACCTCTTGGAGGACTTTTTTTTCTAGCAGCTTTTGTATTTGACTTGCTGCTTGTTCCCTGTGAGTGGGTGGAACATTGGGGATTTTTCTTGAAAGTGGAGATGGAAGGGAAAAGGGTATTATATACCCTCTGGAAATAATCTTCTCCACCCAGGTGTCTTTGGCTCTCTGGCGCAGGAATAATCATCCTCCAGAGGTGGGTAACTGAGCCTCTTTTCAGGAGCACTGGTACGGTTTGCCAAAGAATGAATCTCTTAATCCCTGGTTCTGCAGGCCATTTCTGCTGGGTGGACAGTGGCGTCCATTCAAGGTCCTTCCTCTGCCTCTGGGATATCCTGCTCCACATGTGTCCTGGAAAGGACCCTGAGACCTTTTGAACCACATTTTCTGACCATCTCGCTGATTTCTGGAAAAAGTTTGTTGAGGGGTTGAAAAACACATGGCCACAGCAGACAGGGTCTTTCCATGCTTCTCAGACCTGGATAGAGTGTCCTTAACATTGGGGCCAAATAAGGATGTTCTGTCAAAAGGGGCATTGATGAAACAGGACTTTAAAGGCTCCGCAAACTCACAAAGGTGTATCCAGGAGTGTCTATTTATGGAAATGTCTGAACCCACTGCTCTTCAGGTTCCCTCTGCTACATTTGAGATCAATCTTGTGGAAGAATTGGATACTGACTGAAGGGTAGCTAGCTAGGAAGGTATGAAGGCCTGAAATTCATCAGAAACAGCACCCAAAAGGGCATTTGATAACTCCTTAATTAAATCCCTTTATAATCTGCTAAAATGTGCCAAGTAGTTGAGAGACCTCAGTACAAAAGTGGACGAGGAATATATACACTTCCCAAATCTGATCATTGCTCACAACTCCCTCTTTAGGGGAATGGACAGTGGAACTTTCATCAGCTAGTTCCTTCTTGCTGGCCGCCTAAACAACTATAGCATCAACAGGAACTCCCTTGCTCCAGAATTGCCTCTTCGTTGGTGGTGCCATTATCCTATCTGGTCTTCAAGGAATGGGTTCTATGGTGTTTGGGTCCTTCCATGCCCATTGAGAGATCATGTCAATGAGCTTGTTAGTGGGCAGAGTCACCCAGGAGGTAAAAGATCCAGTAACAAATGCTTCCAGGAGAACAGATTCTTCAGCCGTCAGGTTACTGGGTATCCAACCACCTCTCTGTTTAAGGATTTCTAGGATGTTACCAAATGAGACATCTTCAGGAGGTGACCATGGGAACCCTTCGCCCTCATCAAAATCTGTATCCTCAGTGATGGATTCCTCTGGGCAATCAATGTGCTTCCTATTACACATCCTCTTTCTGTGTACCTCCTCAATGGGATGCTCTGGGGAGGTATCTGAAGAGGAAATTACATTTCCCTCCATGGCAGCCTGGAGCTTTCGTACTGGGTGTCCCAGTGGAACAAGATGGTGAGGCTCTGGCTGCTGGGTCATCATGGTGGAAGACTTTGGATCTAAGGAGGAAGGTTTCTTCAGAACTGCCAGAGCAGAAAGACTCTCTCTGCAGTCCCAAAGGCTGAGGCCCAGAGAAGAAGAGGACATCTGACCTGAGAAGACATGCTTCTGAATTGTAGTCACCTCCCATTCCAAGGGCAAGACATCTGAGGTGGAAGCCAGAGCTGAGCTACCCAGAGCCAAAGCTCCAAGGTGAAAAGATGGCTCCGAAAATCTGAGTTGAAAGCAGCACCCCAGATCTGACAGGCAATCTATGGTTCCAGGAGCTCTCCAGAGCTGAAGGAACTGAAGCTCGCAGGGATGACTTCTGATCCAAGAATAAAGATATTCTCAGATCCGAAACTGATGGATACAGACAACTCAGACCAAGGGACTCCACAGCTACAGAGGTAGTCAGAGGAGGAACCTGTAAAGAGGGAGTGATAGATATTTGGATCTCCTGACCTGGAGTGGTAGGAACCAAGGGAACTCCAATCTGTCCCTGCACTAAGAGGATCTTCTTCACCAGTCTCTCCTTGTCTTCTTTGGTTAGGCTAATGGAAGAACAAGCAGAAAAGGTATATGGAAATCTGGGGTGCTCCAAAAATGGTGAAGGTACTCTAGCTGGGACAGGGTCCAGGGAGGGAGAGCACTTTACTCTAGGTAAGGGTTTAAAAGCCATTGTAGGTGATACTGGATCTGATAGTTTAGGAAAAAGAAGTTATGTTCTTACCATAACGTTGCATGCTTGTTGCCCTTTATCTCACCTTCCTTCTTTCTGGTTGGGTTAGGAGCCATCTCGGCTCCGACTTGGCCACTTCTTAAGCTCAAAGAGTCCTTACTGGCTCAAGGTTAGCCACTTATCCCAGCATGCTTATCGGTAGCTTCCCAGATCTCATTTGTGACAACTAACCACTATAAATTACCAAATAAAGGAGGAAAGCAAATAATACTGCTTCCTTGCACCAAAAAACAAAACAACAAAGGTGACAAGGACTACAGTAACAGCTGAAAAGCAAAGAAAACTCAGCCAAAAAAGGGAATTCATCCAGGATGGGGGAAGGAGGGAAGCAAGAAGGAAGGCGAGATAAATGACAACAAACATGGAACGTTATGGTAAGAACATAACTTCTTTATGTTATGCTGTCCATCTCGACTTCCTTCTTTCTGGTTGGGACAGCATCCCCAGCACCTAAATCCTGGGTGGCTCATTGGAAAAGAAACTTCAGAACTGTGGAACCAAAGGATGCCCTGTTCAGAGAGGCCATATCCACTCTGTAATGAGTAATGAAGGTATGGGGAGTAGCGCATGTTTCTGCCACACAAATAGTATCTAATGGAAGCTTAGCTTAAAAAGCTATGGAGATAGCCAAGGACCTAGAATATGTCCTGTTACCTTTCCTGGGACAGACACATTCTGAGACTCATAAGCATAAGTAATAGTATTGAACAGCCATTTTGACAAGGTCACTTTGGAAACTGGTGAGCCTTGTTTACTCTGTGAGAAGGATACAAACAGCTGATCTGATTTTCTGATGTCTTTAGTTCTTTGAAGATAAAATCGTAACTGCCTGTAGACATCCAATTGATGTAACTTATACTCTGCCTTGTTGCCATAATTTGGGAAGACAGAAGGACAAGGCTCTCTATTCGACCTTACTAGCCATTCAGTAAAACAGTTTACTGTACCTATCCAGATGTGTCCAAAGGGCAGTTTCAGGTGTACTCTCCAGTCCAACTGGTGAATCTGGGCATTTTGAGGCAATGTTACAACTGACTCATGTACACAGACAACCCTCTCCTCCTACCACCAAACACTAATACATGCGAGAGATGCAATTATACAGCCAAACTGGAGGCTAAGCTCTCTCAATCCAAGACTGGATCAGACAGTCAAGAGGAGAAGGGAAATACTGGCATCACACCACCAGTCTCACATAGACCCATTAAACTAGCACCGGCAAAAAACACACGTAATTACACGAAAACATACTCGGAGGCTCTAAATAAAAATCTCCAAAAGCAACAGAGCCCTCCAAAGCAGACATCCAAGCAACCTCCACCCCCCAACACAAACCATGAAACACATACTTCACAAAACCAGTGTGCCACGCAATCACAGCCCTCAAGGCAAACTATCATACCCAACATACTAGTAATATGTGACTCTATAGTCAGTCACACTGATGTCCCACTCACTAGGCTGAATAAAGAGAAGGTTACTGTTAGCTGCCTGTCAGGTGCCAGGATCCGCCACAAAAACTCCAGCTATACTCTGTGGCATATCGTCTACTCAGAGGGAATCTCTGCTTAACATACAAAGCCATATCTAACCCTGAGCTGTTGGACATGCTTCACTTAAAGAAATTCCAATCCCTCAGAGCCACACGCTCCAGGGATCTAAACATTGTCATCACAATGAACAAAACATGCTGGAGGGATAGGTTCCTGACCCAGAGACTCCCCATACTCTGGAATAGGCTGCCCATACATGTCAAGCAGAGCGCCTCCTTGGCACTCTTCAAAAGGAACCTTGACGATTGGATGGGAGATAGGAAATTCACCTTGGGGATCATATCAGTCACCCTGCTAGACAGGGATCCAGGGAAGTAAATACTGTGGGAAGAAATATCCATGGAATTCTTATGGCTAGGCGTGTATAGGCCCTAGGGCCGATAACCTAGTATCAACCTATGCACCTATAACACAACCACTCAGGTAGCCCCAGAACAAGTACAAATATGACTCTGTCATTGTCCATGTTGGTGTCAATGACCTGAACCGTACCTCCCTGGACTACATGAAAAGAGACATGGAAGAGCTCTCTGATCACCTAGCCCAGGCCAGTATGACCCTGACCTTGAGTAGCATCCTGCCCTCACCAAGAATGATACCACGGTATAAAGAAAAAATTATCAATTTCAACAACTGGCTAAGTTTCTGGTGTCATTCAAAGGGGATCCAGTGTCTGTCTGCCTGGGATAACATGCTCGACAAGCCATGCTGCTTCTCTAGAGACAGCTTGCATCTGTCACCCTTAGGCTTTTGAATACTGGCCAAGGCTCTTGCCACCCCATAGTGCCTTTTTTAGGCAAGGCTCAAAAGACAAACCCACCACCGTAAATAGCACAAGTAACAAAAATCTGAGGGTAATACTACTCAATGCCAGAAGTCTAAACCTCAAAATGCAAGTACTCGAGGCACTCCTCAATATGGAGAAAATCGATACATGTGCAATAACAGAAACCTGGTTTAAGGCTCCAGAGAGCACCCCAACACTACCAGGCTACAATGCATACCATACATTTTGGCCACAGAACCCAGACCGAAATACAAAAGGCGGGGGAGTATCCATATTCATCAAGGATACCCACAACTCCAGGTTAGTGGCACAGCACGATGCTTCAGAGATTATCCACGTGCAACTAACAATGGGCAAAACTGCAATTCAAATTGTAGCTTGCTACAGATCACCCACCATGTCCCAGGACCCCCATTCCGCATTTCTGGAAACACTGGATAGCGTAAAGGTCCTACCAAACACTCTAATACTGCGTGATTTCAACTACCCAAACATTAACTGGGAGAACTACTCAAGTACTAACTCCCTTGCCCAACATTTCCTAGAATTTATAAACTCAAATGCCCTGGAACAACTGGTCAACATTCCTACCAGAGGTGACAACATATTGGACCTGGTCATCACCAAAATGGGCGACCAGTGCTCCACACCAGAGGTCAACCCCTTGCTGCTTAGATCTGACCATAAACAAAACACTTTGGATATCCACATTCCGCCCCCACCCCCGGACAAGGAAACCACTGTGAAAAACTTTTCAAAAGCAAACTTCACGTTACTTAAGATGGAGGTGGAAAGTTTCAAAGCCCCCATGCTAAAGGATAACGCTGTCCAAGCTGCTAACTCCTTTACTAATGCATTCTACGGGCAACTACAAGAATGCATGGATCGTGCTATCCCAAGCAAAACCAAGACTCACTCCTCCAAGAAAAGGAAACCATTCTGGTGGACCCCTGCCATAAACAAACCATGCAATAGGAGGAGGAAACTAGTACAGAAAAAGAGTAAAATCCCAAGAAGGGAAGACAACCTGATCAGTATCAGCAAGAAACTACAATCCCTCATAAAACTGTCCAAGGTGAGCTTTGAAAGGAAACCTGCCAAGGACTCCAAAGATAACCACAAGGCATTCTTTAGCTTTGTCAAGAATCTAAGTGGCAATGCTCAGATGTGCTCAGAGTTGATGCAGAATGGCACAAAATACACTGAACCAACTGATATTGCCAACATCCTGGCAGACAGGTTCAGTGCAAACTTCACCCCCCTCTCACCACCAAAAGGGCCCATAACCATACCAGAAGAATGTAGAGCCCCTGAAATCACAGACACTCAGGTTAAAATAGCCCTCTCCAAAGCCAAAAACACAGCACCAGTGAGGGTGGACGGTGTCCCAGGCTGCGTTCTACATGAGCTCAAAGATGAACTAACCCCTCACCTAAACACACTGTTCAAACTCAGCCTCTCCACAGGCTATGTACCCATAGAGTGGTGCACAGCAATGGTTATTCTGCTCCACAAAGGTGGAGCCACAACAGACCCTGGGAACTATCGCCCTATAAGCCTGACTAGCTTGGTCTGGAAGGCTATGGAGTGTATCATCATGGAACTCAATAACAGAGACATTGGGAACCTCCAAACACTGGACCCTACCCCATTCGGCTTTGTTTAGGGCAGATCATGCCTCCTAAACCTGGTGGACTTTTTTGAGACAGTTACCAAGGCTATAGACAAGGGAAAGATGGTACACACAGCCTACCTAGACCTCTCAAAGGCCTTCGACACCATTCCCCATTCTGGTATTATAGACAAGCTCACCAGCCAGAACATAAACCCCTATGTCACAAGATGGGTTGCCAACTGGCTCATGGACATAACCCACATGGTGAGAGTTGTGGGAGCTAGGTCTGACCCTAAACCGGTTACAAGTAACGTTCCCCAGGGCTCAGTCCTAGGACCCCTCCTGTTTGGCATATACTTCTCAGAGGTACAGACAAGCACAGGAGGACTATGGCTGACCAAGTTCGCAGATGACTGCAAACTAGGGGCTATAATTGACTCACCGGCTGACACAGACATCCTCCAAAAGGGTCTCACTGAGACGGATACCTGGTGTCAAAATCATGGCCTGAAGCTAAATGCCAAAAAGTGCATAGTTATTCCCTATGGAAATAACAAAGTACCCACAAACTACCACATAGGTGGTAGTCCCCTAAATACGGAAAACGTAATAAGGGATCTGGGGATGCAAGCAGATAGTAATCTCTCCATTGATAATCACATTGCCAAAGTGGTTAGAAAATCCTTCTATGTGGCCCACCTAATCACAAAAGGGTTTGCATCCAGATCAAAAGAGGTCATTGTGCCCCTCTACACATCAGACCCATCATAGAGTACAACACCCCATTTGGGATGTACCTTACAAGACATCTGCAACAGCTGGAAAGACCACAGAAGTACCTCACCAAGAGGATCACTGGCCTCAAACAGATGCCCTATGCAGCTCGACTGAAGAAAATCCAGCTGTACTCGGTTGCATACTGCCTGCTCAGAGGTGGTCTCTGCCTGACATACAAGGCTATGTCCAACCCAAAATTGATGGACATGCTCCACCTAAAGAAAACCTTATCTCCTTGAGCCACACGCTCTAGGGATCTAAACATCACCACAACAATAAATAGGACGTGCTGGAGGGATAGATTCCTGTCCCAGAGACTTCCCATGCTTTGGAACAAGATTCCAATCTACATTAGGCAGAGCTCCTCGCTAGCACTCTTCAAGAGAAACCTTGACGAGTAGATGGGAAACAGAAAGTTTACCCTGGGGATCACTTCAGTGGTTCTACTGGACAGAGGCACAGGGAACTAATCTAAGGGGGTGGCGAAAGCCAACAAATTCTGGCTAGGCTTATAAATGCCTTCGAGCAGATAGCCTAGTACCTACCTATGAACCTAAGAAAACAGGAAGTTCGATTGACTGATTCAAATTATACTCTGAACAGACTTTCAGTAAAAAGGAAGGATTAGTTCTAAGAGATACCCTAACCTTGTGAAACATCATGTAAGGTGGGTGGATGGAAAGTGCCTGTAGCTTGGAAACCCACCTAGCTGATGTAACAGCAATCAGGAAGAGGGTCTTCCATGATAAGAACGTTAGAAGACAAGAAGCGGTTGGTTCAAAGGGAGGGAGGATCAGAGCCACTAGTACTAAATTTAAATCCCAAGGATGGAGAAGTTCTCGGACAGGAGGCCTTAATAGGGTAGCACCTTTCAAAAAGGTCCTACATAGCTTGTGGGACATGATGTTAGAACCTAGCAGGCCCACATAAAAATTAGAAATAGCAGCCAGTTGAACTTGAATTGTAGCAGCCGTTGCTCTTTTCTTAAAGGTTTCTGCCAGGAAGTCCAAGATTTTTGAAATTGGAGCTGTAAAGGGATCAATGTCATTTTGTTCAGCCCAGAAGGAGAACCTCTTCCATTTACTAGCGTAAAGTTTCTTAGTAGTTGGTTTATGAGAACAGACTAAAATATGTTGAACCATAGGTGAGATATCCGGGAGCCTGGCTAGGACTGGAAGTAGAGGAACCAAGCTGTCAGCTTGAGAGTTTGAATGGAGGGATGAAGAGCACCCGATTGATGTGTCAGGAGGTCTGGAACTGGTTCCAGAATCCAAGGCTCCTCTTGCAGGTAATGCCAAAGGAATGGGAACCATATCTGACGAGACCAGTACAGGGCAGTGAGGATCAGCTTGCGACTCAGCAACTTTGCTTTCTGAAGAACTTTCGGAATTAAAGGAAAGGGAGGAAAGGCGTAAAGGATCCGGGGGGGCCAATCGTGGATAAGTGCATCTCTGGGCAACTGTCCCGGTGGGGGAACTAGGGCAAAGTAGCTGCTGCATTTGTTGTTTAGATGTGAGGCAAAAAGATCGCAGCATGGTTGGCCCCATCTGCGGAAGAACATATCTGCCACATCTTGTTTCAGGGACCACTCATGAAGCATGAGAATTGCCCTGCTGAGCTTGTTCACCATCACATTGGACTTCCCCGGGATGTGGGCTGCAACCAGAAAAAACTGAGAGGAAATCACCCATTGCCATACTCGAAGGGCCTCCCGGCACAGGGGTTAAGATTTGGTATCACCCTGATTGTTGATGTACCACACCACTGACATGTTGTCCATCTGAATTGCTATATAGCCCAGAGGGAGAGAGTCATGAAGTGCTTGCAACACTAAACTCCGATCTCATCTCCAGGACATTGATGTGTAAATGGTACTCGTGAGGTTGCCAAGTTCCTTGGACTGTCTGTCCCAGATAATGCCCCCCCCCCATCCTATCTGGGAAGTATCCGTGTTCACTGTGGCTACCGGATGAGGGACTACAAAGGGTCTGCCTAGAGTGACTAGGGGAGAGTGGAGCCACCACCGTAGATCTTTCTTGCAAGTATCCGTGATTAAGATCATGTGTGACATAGGTAGATCCTGATATGACCACTGAGTTGAAAGGAGCCATTGCAAAATTCTCATATGGTAAAGAGCTAATGGCACTAGAGTAATGGCAGCTGCCATCAAGCCCAAGACCTTTAGTACTAGCCGTGCCTGAACCTTTGACTTTGACAAGAGGAAAAAGACCTGAAGTCAAATGGTAAGCACCCTTTCCTGTGGGAGCTTGGCTATCATGTCTCTTGTATTTAGTTGACCCCCTATGAAAGTAATACACAGAGAGGGCAACAAGGCAGACTTTCCATAGTTTATTGTGATTCCTAGATGAGTACAAGTGCGAATCATGTGGTTCCTGGCCTTTAAGAGATGATGCTTGGTGGCGGCAGCAGTGAGGAGCCAGCCGTCTACATAAGGAAACACCTGGAATCCCAAACGTCTCAGGTAAGCCGTCACTACTTCCATGCATTTGATGAACACCCTGGGGGGCTGTGGTGAGACCAAAGGGCAGAGCTCTGAACTGGTAATGACTGGCTCCCAGCCGGAAGCGTAAGTGTCTCCTGGACTGCCTGTCCATTTTTATATGGTAGTACGCGTCCTGGAGATCGATAGAGCATATCCAGTCATCCTGTCCCAAAAAGGGTAGACTGGACTGCAGTGTCACCATCCGGAACTTGGTCTTCTTTACTGACATGTTTAATTTGCTGAGAACTAGGATATGTCTCCAGTCCCCTGTCTTTTTTGGAATTAAAAAGAACCTTGAGTAAGTTCCGGATTCGATCTGGTCTGTGGGGACTTCCTGAATGGCTTTTTTTTGCAGCAAATTTTTTACTTCCAAGGCTACTTGATCCCAAAGATTGGATGGAACATCTGGGATTGATCGTTTTTGACTTCTCTGGGGTGTTTGGGAGAAGGAAATTTTGTAACCCCTGGATATTATGCACCATACCCATGCATCTTTTGTTATATCTTGCCAGGTTTTTGGGTACAGTGATATTCTGCCCCTGACTGCCTTCAGAGGTGGGCAGCCAGGCAATCCTTCAGGGATTCTGAAAGGGCCTGGCAGAGAACATATCCCGGTCGCCCTGTTGCGGATGCCCTTGCCGTGAGGTCAGCATATCCTGTTATTATTTCCCCCTCTGCCCCTGGGGGAATTATCTCCACGAGTGTCCAGCGAAGCTCCCTGGGATTTATGGAACCACATATTGCCACTCTTTTGGCATTTGGGATAAGGCTGGGATGGAGTGGAAAAATAGACTCCTACAGCAGAGAGAGTTTTGCCATCTCGTTCATTCCTGGTAAGAGTCTCTCAGACTTGCGGCCCATACAAGGCCGAGCCGTCAAAGGGGGCGTTCATAAAGGAGGATTTGAAGGGCTCCACAAATTGATAAAGGCACATCCAGGAGTGTCTGTGAAGAGCCACTCCTGTGCCTGCAGCCATACTCACTCCATCTCCTGCGTAAGAAATCAGGCACATGCAGGAGTCAACAATAGATGTTAGGGTCGCTAGCTGGTTTGCCGACTTGAAAGCTGCTCCCTCAGCTGAAGGATCCTGGAGGGTATCTCCCAGCTCTTTAAGGAGGTCTCTCTGAAGTCTTGTGAAATGAGGCAAATATTTCAGTGACCGAAGAGAAAAGGCTGCTGAAGAGAAAACATGCTTACCATATCTATCCATGGCTCTAGACTCCTTGTTTGGTGCATGGATAGACGAGGAAGTCTCTGCGAGTTCCTTCTTGGTGGCTGCTGCCACCACCATAGTATCAACTGGCACTCCTTTAGAGAGAAATGTCTTGTCCTCTGGTGCAGTGATGAACTTGTTAGGCCATCTCTGAATGGGCTCCATGGTCTCTGGAGCACTCCACGCCTTTCAACTCACTACAGACAACAGTGGGTCAAAAGGCAGAGACACCCAGGAGGTGGAGGGTCGGGAACCAAACGCGTCCAGGTAAATGGACTCATCCTCAGAAGGGGCAAGAGACTTGCAGTCTCCCCTCTGCCTAAGGATTTCCAGGATGTCTGAGAAAGAGACATCCTCAGAGGGGGACCGTGGGGACCCTTCTGAGTCATCCAAGTCCGTGTCAGAAGTGACGGACTCAGGGGAGTCCACATGCTTCATCCTACATTTTGTCTTCCTGGGAACCTCCTCTGAGGCATGCTGAGGAGAGGTCTCGGAAGTAGAAGGGTCGCCCTGTAGGGCGTCCTGCAACATCGGTTCCCTATGCCTGGGACAGAGAGGAGGATCCGAGGCAGACACCGGTATCGATAGGGACAGAGCCAATGGATCTGAGGGTGGAGCTGCCTTAGTAGACAACACACTCCTCACCACCTCGAAGGCATCATGATCCAGAACAGAGGGAGGCTCTGGCTCAGAGCCAGGAGACCTTCTCCGCACCGAAGGCGATGGCACCAAGGCAGATGTGGGAGCTGAAATCACCTGCACAGAGCCTCCAATGCCACTTCCCCCCTCGGAGCTGACAAGTGAGTCTCAGCGCCCAGACCCCTCGACAGGGCGGACTATCGAAGAGGTTGGAGTGGATGTCGGAACCGACAAGGCAAGCATTGTCGGAACTGACAGTTCCACCACTACGACCTCCATGCACTCCAGCTCTGAACTGGACGCAGTCAGAGGAGGAATCGAGAAAGGGACAGTTTCGGAGGACGGTGCCACTTCCTTCTGGGCTGGGCTCAACAACAATTTTTCAAATACCGGTGTATTGAGCAGCCTCTTCACCACTCTCTCCACATCATCATCCGATAAGCTCCTGGATGATCGAGAGGAGTGAGCCGAGGACCGATGACTACCTGCCACTGACTGCAACAGTGGAGACTGAGGCACAGATCTCACTGGGTCCAGCGAAGGAGATCTTGATCTCTTTTGGGTCTGGGATGGCTCCGAAGACACTGATGGAGCCGCCAGAGAAAAGGACTCCTGGGAGCCAAGAATCCACTGTGAAGGGTCAGAAGTTTTAGATCTAGACTTTGTCGGCACCGTAGCTGGAGCCGACGAAGATGCCAGTTTGTCATCGGATTTTTTTAAGGGCTGGGTGTCCGATGCAACTTCAACTTGGAGTTTTAATAACCCTCTCAAAATAAGTTTATTGTGCCTCTCCTGCAAAATACGTGCACTAAAGGCATGACAAAAAGAGCACGAATCCTGCAGGTGGACCGCTCCTAGACAATAAACACAACTCTTGTGCCCGTCCGTAAGGGACACTTTCTAGCAACACAAATCACATTTCTTGAACCCTGACTGCTTAGGGATCTCTTTAGACATCATAAACCCCACAGAAAGAAACAGGACAGACAACTGAAAAGTGTTTTTTTTTGTTTTTTTTTAAGAAACAAAGGGGAGAAGAAGAGGAGGGGGTAGACTCTAAGTTAAATGGCTATTGCTCCCAATGGGAGAAGGCCTCTAACTAAAATGGCAAGGAGGGAAAAACAGGACAGGAGAATCACCCTCAAGAAAAACGGGCCACCGAAAATATCAACACACAGGTAAAAGCCTGAGAAAAAACGACGGCCTGACAACAGCAAAAAAAAAGCAATGAGGATAGGGGTGATATATAAGAGAACATCACTAAACTCTGACAAAATTTAGCCTTAAACAACAACAAAAATATAGAAAAAATTCACTACTTAGCCTGAGGCAGCAGATGACAATCTCAACGCTGCAAGCGGCAAATGAGATCTGGGTAGCTACCGCTAAGCATGGGATAGGGGGCTAGCCTCGAGCCAGTAAGGATTCTTCGAGCTTTAGAAGTGGCCAAGTCAGACCAGAGATCGGCTCTGAACCCAACCAGAAAGAACATAACAATGATTTACAGCTTGCTGGGTCCTGTTTGGAAAAAATCGGACCAGAAGCAGTTGGACTAGATGATTTCAAGGCCTTCATATCCATAGCTGATGTGGGATCCTTAAGTTTCCTAAGATCCTAAGATCCTTAAGTTTCAACTTCTTATGGTCCAGGGTTAAGGACGGATCTTTAGCAGACCTTTTTCTTGAGGAATCACAGGTAGAAGATGAACAGGAATGCCTCTGGGAACAGGACTTCTTCGATTTGGCATTTGATGAACTACCTTCAGAAATAGTTCTTTGAAAGAGGACAGAAGAAGGCCTTTCAATATCAGCTTGTTTTTTTTTTTGTCTCCACTAAACCTCATAGATTGAAACTGTGGCAAATAGAGCAGTCCCCTTGCAAGTTTAGATGGCCCAAACAATTAATGGATAAAGTGTGGGCATCTGAAACAGGCAACTTATGACCACACTTTACATATTCTTTAAACCCTTCTGGCTTTTCCGACATACTTAAAAGTTCTTGGAAAAGTGTCTAAACAGAAAAAAAATCTTTTTCTTTCAAGGACAGAAGTAAGAAGTGGGATAAATACCAACATTGATATTGAAGAACTACCAAGGTAGAGGGAGAGACACTAACAGTAGTAACTAAAGTGTATGCAAGTACAAAAGTAAGAAAAATATAAAAGTACTACTAAATAGAAGAAAACGGGAAGTAGTGTAAGGTTTCAGATAAGAAGGACAATCAGTAGTAAAGAAATAAGAATAGAATGGATATAATCATCACTTATCTCTATGAAGCTTGAGAGTAGCAGAAGACCACATCTTTTCGTTGGAGTGGCAAATGAGGTCTGAGGTAATTGGGGCTGTTGCAATCTGGGTAACAGAAAAGCTCAAGAGTTCCTGGTTGCCACAAGCTTTAGCAACAGCCGATTCAGATCAGATGGATCTGTTTCTGATCTGAACCCATCAGTTGAGGAATGAATGAAAATTGACATCAGATTGAAAGCTACATATTTGCAGTTACGAAAGATCTGCAATGGCAGTTTCATCTGCCAGCAACCTTTTCCCAGGCTACCTTAACCTCTCACTTTTACTCACAATCACAGTTCTAAAAGTCCCCTTTCCAGATCTAGGAAGACTGCACATCAAAGCCTACAGATGAAAAACTCAGAGGAAACCCCAGAAATAAATGAGGCTCCAATCAGGAAGGCATCTAGTGGACCCAAAGGCATGGGTTAAGAAGGCAGGGATGGTGATAGGAAGAAACTGCCAATGCACATCTATGATTACGTTAAGTTACTTTTGTATCCAATGCTGCGAGATTCATCTTTGCACCTCTAGAACAGTCTCAAGGTTATCCTCTTGAGTATCTCATCATGAAAAAATACTCCATATTATTACAGTTCCAAAGGCAGATTTGGAGATAACATCCAACTTGCAGAGGTATTTAGTGATGCCTATGTGGCAGCTGCACAAAGGTGCTCCTACAGAAGCATTTTTGAAGAAGGCAATATGGGTTGACCTTGGATCTAGTCATATGGGCAATGAAAGCCTGAGGATTTGACAAACTTTTAGCAACAAAATCTAATGCAGAGAGAAATTTAGAAAGAGCCATCTTGGATACTTTATGGTATAATGCTTAGGAGGAGAAGGATATAACATCAGGACACCCATACAATATAGCAAGTATTCACCCTGACTGGAATACCTGGTGAAGAAAAATGTAAATTACATACTTATCAGATTATTAGATTTAGCTGATCTCTCTCTCTGTACACTAGAATGGACAGACTGGTTGCTGAAGTCACCTTATTTCTATGGCAACAACAACTCAGACTAGCTCACACTCCATCCTCTGTTCCGTAATGCATTGCTCTCATCTAACACCAGATCAAGTAAAGCCATCACGGTATCCAAGAGACAGTTAAAACAAAGGAGAAAAGGAAATTTCCTGACAGTATGGACAATTTGTCAATCAAGTAACAATTACAGCCTATGGCACTCCTCAAGGTTCCTAGTGATAGGGCAATTTGGAGGGGTTAGGTGGTCGCAGTGTTTTCAATGTATGTACAGACATCAAATAAACCTAATATTCTGGTACATACATAACGCACCTATTTAAGTTGCTCCTGTCTACACACTGGAACAGATGGACAGAATTTCCAGCAGGTCTTGGGTGGAACAGGACAAGAGACATTTGAGAATGGAAGCCCAAAGAAGGCTCTAGACCAGGATAAAATATCCAAATTGCAATAATTAGCAAATGTATGGAAGATAGACCATGTAGCTGCTGAGCAAATTTCATCCAAAGGCAGGTTTCTAAGGAAAGCAACTGAGGGAGGCTAAACCATGACAGTGTATGCTCTTGGTCTGGAAGGTAGATATTTGCTGCAAGACATATGGCAAATGTTGATGCAGATAAACATTCAGACTGATATTTTGCTGCATTCTGACATTACTTGGAATTTGGAAAAGAGACAAATTACTCGTCAACTTTTCTAAATTCATTTTATTTTTGGAGGCAGAACCTACTTTGCCTTTGCATATCCAAACAGTGCAGTCTGTATTCACCTTTTTTTGGAACAGTTTGGATTAGACTGCATTGAAACTGAAGGCATAAATGAGGAATCATTTCACAGAGATAAATTTTCTTATGGAACACAATGCAAGGGAATTTGGATGACATGGCTAGCAATTCTGGAATTTGCTTAGTGAAGGTAATGGCTACCAGAAGAATCATAGAACCATAGAATGTACAAGGCAAATGGGCCATGTGGCTATTTGTGCCTTGCCAGTACCAACCCTTACCCTTTTCTGGAACAAACAGTCAGTCATACCAGGGCTGAATTTTTGAATATCCAACCAATTGTCTAATTCCTCCTTAAAGGAGGATAGTGTGTTACATAGCTTGATCTGAAGAGGAAGTTTGTTTCAGAGAAGGAGTAGTTTCATTACAAATCTCTCTCGCTCCACCATGACTTGTTTATTTACTGAAGCAGGATCATATATATGGTTCTAGTGTTCACTAGACAGTTTGATTTGTGAAGAAACAAGAAGCCTTAAACTGCCAGATACCTAATGGGCCAAAAGGCAAGGCACAGATCGCCCCTGAGGTGTCTCTAGGACACTGAATATATGGACAAGGCCTCCCACCTCTATTGGTACTGCAGGTCATTTAGGGCCATAATCTTTTTTTTGTCAAGAATCTTTGGGGTCTGTCCAGCTGCTTGATATGTTTATTAAGATACATCCCAAAGGGGCATTTGTGCTTGATGATGGGCCTGATCTGTGAAAAATACAGAGGGTTAAGGATTTCTTTGGCTCTCAAGGAAATATCCTTTGTGATCAGATGTGTCAGAAGGATGTCCCAACTACTGCTGCAACATGATGATAAAAGGTGAGGTAGTTATCTACCATGTTCCAAGGTCTGTCACATCTTCATTTTGGAGTGCATATTCCAAAGTCTGTCACAACATCTTCATTTTGGAGTGAGGTGTATTCTACACTATAAGTTGGGTGGATGATTTATTTATGAAATGCAATAATATTGTATTTTTCAGCATTCAGTAGAAATGTGTGTTGCCATAAGAAAACAACTGGAAGAGATTGCCCATTGCCACACTCTCACTGGCTTTCAACACAATGGGGAAGATCTGGTTCTCCCCTGCTTGTTGATGTACAAGACTACCAACATATTGTCTGTTTGTATCGCAACCATCCCTGAGGGGGAAAAATTCTGAAAAGCCTGCAACTCTAGTAAGACTTCTCTCATTTCCAGGACACTGATGTGCAAATTGGCCTCTTCTGGAGATAATATACCAGACTGTCCATCCCAAGAAATGTTCCCCCCACACACAATTTGGGAGGCATCCATGGTGACTGTGGCTACTGGCTTTGTGAGAACAAAGGGATGGCCTTGACAAGCCTTTTCTGAATAAATCCACCAAAAAATATATTCCTTGCAAACTTTGGAAATCTTGAATGGAGTGCTCAAGGGATGTTGAAGAACAGACCACTGCACTGAAACAGTCCACTGCAGGACCTTCTTATGAAATATGGCTAATAGGACCAGAGTTATTGCTGCTGCCATTGATACTAAAGTTTGCAACACTAGCCTTGCTGAAAGATAAGATTGGGACATCACATTCATGATCTGTAATCTGAGGGTACAAGCTCTTATTAGAAGTAGGGAAGCTATCTGGTTGATTGTGTCTAGATGAGCACCTATGAATCCCAGAGTCTGTGTAGGTGTAAGCTGTGATTTGGTGGAGTTGACCGTGATGCCCAGGTGATAATATAACTGGAGCAAGTAATCCCTTGCTTGAATAAGTATATGCCTGGATGGGGCAGTCAGGTGACAGTCGTCTAGGTATGGAAACACATGGAATCCCAGCCACTAACACTGCCATGTATTTGGTGAACACCTTGGGGGCTGTGGTGAGGCCAAAGGGCAGTGCTGTGGACTGGTAATGACTAGCGCTGAAATGAAAGTGCAGGTGTCTTCTGGAGCACCTGTTCATTTTGATATGACAGTATGCATCTTGAAGCTCTATCAAGCACATCCAGTCTTCCTTTTGCAGTAGAGGCAAAATGGACTGAACTGTGACCATTCAGAACTTTGAAAATTTAACATACTGGTTTAGTTTTCTGAGATCCAGGACTGGTCTCAAGTTCCCTGTCTTTTTGGGCACTACAAAGAATCCAGAGTAAGATCCAGATCCTTGCTGGTCTGTGGGTACTTTCTGGATGACTGTTTTTCCTAGCAGATTTACTATTTCCAAGGCTGCTGCTTTCTCGGATTAGGTGGAAAATTGGGATATTTTTAATTTTTGTTGCAGGAATTCAGGAAAACAGTAAGAAATAACCTCTGGATATCATCTTTTGCACCCAAGTGTCTTTTATGATGGATACCCAGGCTTCTGGGTTAAGTGCCCCCGTCTGCCTCCAGAGTGCAACAGTTGAGTAACCCTTCAGGAGCGCTGGTAGGGCTTATCAGAGAAGGTAACTCTTAAGCTCTGGTTCTGTGGGCCACCCCTGCTGGGAAGGCGGTGTCTTCCATTACAGTTCCCCCCTCTGCCCCGGGAAGAACTATCTCCCCAAGAGTCCTAAAAAGGCCCTTGGCACTTGCAAAATCACATTGTTTTATCACCTCATTGATTCTGGGAATAGGACCTCTGGGGGGAGGGTAGAAAAATGGATCCCAATGGTAGTCAGGGTTTTTCCATCTTGCTCAGTTCTGGAGAGTGTTTCCTTAACTTTGGGGCTGAAAAATGATGATCCTCCAAGAGGAGCACTGATGAACAAAGACTTGAAGGGCTCCACAAAATCAAACAGGTGCATCCATGTGTGCGCCCCCTGGCAACAATGCCTGAACCCGTAACCCTAGAAGTACCTTTGGTTGCATGAGAAATCAGCCTCATGGACATATCTGAAATAAACTGAAGGGTGGTCATTTGTGAATAAACATTTTTTGGTCCTTCACAGACACTGGCCCTGAAAGTGATTTGGAAAGTTCCTTGGTCAAATTCCTTTATAACCTTGTGAAATGTGCCAAATAATTCAGCGACTGAAAGGCAAAGGTCACAGAGGCATAAATGTGCTTGCCAAATCTGTCCAAAGCCCTGGACTCCCTATTAGGGAGAACAGACAGATTAACTCTGTTCAGCAAGCTCCCTCTTAGTGGCTGCCACCATCAATATGGCATCTATTGGGACTCCCTTGCTCCAGTCGACCCAATCTTTGTGTGGAGCTAAAAACTTATCAGGCCTCTTATGTATGGGTTCCACAGTATCTGGCTCCTTCCATGCTCACCATGAGATAAAGTCTATCAACTCATCAGCCAGAGGGACCATAGAAGATGTAGCTGGGCCAGCCCTGAAAGCCTCTAGAAACATTGGCTCCTCCTGGGAAGGGGTTCCAGAAGACCATCAACCTCTCTATTTAAGAAATTCCAATGATATCATGAGGTGGAGATCTGGGGGACCCCTCCCCTTTATCAAAGTCAGTGTCTTCAGTAATCATTCCTGAGGGGAATCTAGGTGTCTCTTTTTCCATGTCCTGTTTTTAGGGACCTCAACAGTGACGTTGTCTGGTGAAGTATCAGAAGTGGGTGGGCAGTTCTGTCTGAGGACTGTTTGAAGGCAAGTAGGGGTGGCTGTCCCCATGGAATAGACACGAGAGGCTCAGAGTTTAAATTTGATGGAGGAAGAAGAATTGGATCAGAGGAGGGCAAGGATGCCCTTTCTTTGGTTAGAGAGAAAGCCCTCTCCACTATCTCAAAGGCAGAAGGTTCAGGAGAAATGACAGATGGTTGTACTGGCACCAAACTCTGAATCCTCATAGACCCCTCCTCAAGGAGGGAGTCAGAGCCCAGTTGTCTACTGCCAAGGCACTGAGAGGCAAGGATGGCTCTGACAGCCTTGGAGTCGACCCCAACCTCCTGGAGCTAGTGCCGATGCTTCAGCTCTGGGAGTCATCCTGCTCCAAAGAGATCAGATCCAGGTGACTCAGGGGCATAGTTGAAGTGGAAGAATGGCCTGTCTTTGGATTCAATGAGGACATTCTTGAAGATCTCAGTGCAAGGTCTCTGAAGCCATTGGTTGGATCGGAGCAGGAGATATAACGTGAGATTGAGAAGAGGGCAGGCTCAAAGGTCTTATGGGAGATGGAGCCAGAATCCACTCCATCTGGATGTGAGCCCTAAAAATCTTCTTCATCATTCTGTCTCTTTTTCAGATAAACTCCTGAAGGACCTAAGAGATGAACTTGTGGAAGGTGGTGTGGATGGTTGCCTTGCTGTTTCTTAGAAAAAAAGGCAAATGGAGCTGAGGAGACATCGGCTTTGGGGAAAAACATGGAGATTGGATCTGAGGAGATTTGGTGCTGCGAGTAGTAGGATCCAAGGTTGTCATCGGGTCCTGTGTCTTAGAAACTTTAGCTGCTGGTTTGGGTACTGAAACCAAAAGAGGAGAATGGTCGGGGACTGTTTCCCGGACTCCTTTTATTTTTGATCCAAGTCATGTCTGCCTTTATCAGGTTTTTAGGAGGGGGCTTGCGCCCCAGCTAATTAAGAAGCAGAAGAAGACAGTAGTAAGGCTTTTTAACACTAACTTATTTCTCCTGTCACTCAAAACACAAGAGATGAATTCTGAAAAATGGAACAGCCAACTTCAAGATGGGCAGCACTCAAACAATAAACTTACTCCTTATGGGCATCACAGTTAGAGATGTTATGCCACTGGAAGTGAAATTCTTAAATCCCATAGGCTGTAAGCCATATTAAAAAAAAAAAGTAAAACTGAAAGAGAGAGAGAGACTTTTTTATTTATTTATTTATTTTTTTTTTTTACAGACACAGCAGGGAAAAAATAGAACAGAAGTACCCTACAGACAGGTAGACAGAAAAAGAGAGAGAGAATACCAATGATGGTAATTAGAAGAATACCCCCACAAGGATAGAAAAGCCTAACTAGTAAGAAACAATTTCAAAACTCTAGCATTATCAACACCCCATTACTCAGATTAAAGGCAAAGGGAGGAGGAGAAAAAATATTAAAAATAAAAAATGCACAAACAAGGAGCTAGAGAATTCTATTGAACACCCAAGCCTGAGAGCAGAAAATTCTGCTTCCGAATGATGTGACAGCAATTGAGATCTGAAGTATGCCAGGTTGGTGGGGCATTGTTGGTAAAGGGAGGTTCTCGAGTGCTGCATCCATGAGTGTAGTGAAAGTGGCTGTGTTGGATCTGAGGTCGGATCAAAGACTCATCACATGAGAAATGAATAAAAATGACATCAGATATAGGGACTAAATAGGTTCATATTTGTTTACCAGGCTAATGATCACAAGGGCCTTTTTAAACCTAGCCATGCTTCCCAAATCTCTGATAAGTTCTGGTAGACTTGATAAGTGTAAGCATGGACTTGGGAGGTGAAACATTTACAAGCAGGAGCCTTGGGGATGAATCATTCACAGGCTGCCTGTGTTCATTAGAGACATAGGTGCCAAACCAGGGATAAATTTCCTGTTCCTCATCCCATTGTCCAAGTTATACTTGAAATGAGTTAGGGAAGAACACTGCTTCACATGGATGGGAAGCCTATTCCAGAAAGGGGTAGTCTCCAGAATACATACCTGTCTCTAGAGCAGGTCCTTCTTATATCACTGGCAAAGTTTGAGTCTTTAGACTGGGTAATTCTTGTGCTGTTTTTTTGCAAATATGCATGAGATCCATCAGAGCATGATCTGACAATGCCTTGTATGCCAGGCATAGATCTCCCCTAAACAGCCTGTAGGAGACATAATACAGGATAGGGCCATGAGGCGGTCTGCATAGGACAGGTTACTTATACCATGTATTCTTTTAGTGAGGAATCTAAAAGTTGATCAATGCTTTGTTTATTTGCCCATAAAGAGAATTTAATCAAATTGTAAATTTTCCTAGTTGAAGGTTTCTGAGAGGCTGTGATTAATTTTATAAATTGGAGTGGAAGCACAGGTTCCCTGGCCATCAATGGAAGTGGAGAAACTAAGCAGTTAACCACAGGGGCTGGTATCCGAGTGAGGCTGTCCAGACAGATGAGAAAACAGACAAGGGTGCTGTGGAACAAGAAGGGGTTTTCTTCTTAGATGTGGCCAAATTTGAAAGAATCAAATATGACATGGCCAAAAAGGGGTTATGAGAATGACCCTGACTTTGCACATCTTGGCTTTCTATGGGAACCTTGGAATGAGTAGTACTGGGGAAAGGCATAGAAGAGCTAATTGTGGGAGAATGCATCTATTGGAGATATTCCTCTTCGCAGTGATGGAAAAAAAACTGTTGTATTTGAGGTTGGATGGTGCAGAAAGATCATAACAAGGTTTTTTCCCACTTGTGAAATATCTTTATGACTTCTGACTTGTTGAGAAACCATTCATGTGGGAGTAGAATCTGTTTGCTCAATCTGTCTGCAATCACTCTGGATATTCCTGGGGTGTGTGCTGCTATCAGAAAGGGATATAATGACACATCCCAATTCCTAACCTAAATAACCTCTTCACAGAGGGGAGGAAAGAGCAGGTTCTGCCCTGCCTGTTTATGTGCCAAACAGCCATGTTTGTCTGAGTGGTTGGACACTGCACCCTGGGGAAGAAGTTCTTCAAAGGCCTACAACACAAGAAGACAGCACTCATCACCAAGAAACTGTGTCCCTTAGATCTTCCTGATCAAACAATGCCCTCCCTACCTCAGCAAGGAAGTGCATATGCTTAGAGTGGCTGTTGCAATATGCTGAACAAAAGATTCCCAGAGTTGAGATTTTCTGGTTTTGTCCACAGGGACAAATGCTTTAAATAAGTCTTTGAAAGTGTTAACGGTTTTCATCATGGGCTGCAGTGCTTGACACCACTAAACTCTTAGTGTCTACTGAATAACTTTCATGCAGTCTGGCATACAATACCATTTGGGATGGTGTCTGCCTAAAGTCCTTGAACTTAGAGATCTGATGCTGCATCCAGATGTGGGTTGTGGAAGAGATACAGCACATCTTGATGTTTTGTAGATATTCTGTTCCTGGGTGATATGGCCTGTTCTTTTATGGTGTCCAACTAGCAGCCAATTAACATCAGAGACTGGGATGGCTCCAGCTGAGATTTTGAAAGAATTACTGTGATCCCCAAGGACAAGCACAGCTGGAGTAAGTCTTGTCTTGTCATGAGTTTTTCCATTGTAAGTGCAGCAATAAGCCAGACATCAAAACAGGGGAAGATGTTTATCCATTAAAGTTACACGTGGGCAGAGACTAGAGCTATACACTTGGTGAACACCCTGGTGGGGTTGCTGTTTTGAGACCAAAATGCAGTGTTCTGACCCATCAATGACTGACCCTCAAATGAAAGCAAAGGAATTTCCTGGATGGTCTGGTTATCTTGAAGTGTAGTTATACATCCTGGAGATCCAAACAGCACATCCAATCTCCTGCCTGCACATACAGCAGAATGGACTGCACAATGACCATCCAGAAGTACTCTATGTATGGATACAGATAACTGAGACTTGGTCAGAGATCCTGAGGTTTTATGGGGCATTAAGAAGAAGCTTGAGTAATATCTGTATCCTTTATGGACTGGTGGAATCTCATGGATGGTTCTTTTTAAGAGAAGATTTTTGACCTGCTGTTGAACTGCCCTCCACTGATGGGGTGGCTATAAAGGTAGATAGAGGGCTGGTTGTTTGGGTATAAGCTTTAAAAATGGTATTGAGTAGACTCAGAACATAATTTCCCAGATCCATCTGTCGTTTGTGATGGCCAACCAAGCAAGTGGATGCATGGAAAGTTGTCTCCCAACTGCCTCAAGACTAGGACATTCAGGCAGATCTTCAGGGTTAATAGCGCAGGGACCATGGTGAGGGATCACAGAACCATTGTTGATGTAGTCCACCTCTGGCTCTCTGGCAGTGCTTACCATAGAAGTTTCCCTTTACCCTGGGAACCTCTTGCAGACTGCTGCTGGTGCTGAAGCTGCTAGGACTTCTGAAACTAGATGTTCTTGGCACTCTTCTAGTACTTTTGACATGATCTCTGGAGGTCTGAGAACATGAACTCACAGCTGTGGGTGTCTTGTTCTCCTGCTCACACTGCAGCAGAGTATCCTTACCTTTCCAATCTCTTTTACCAGGAGGTGGGGTCAATGGACCATGATCACCACTGCCACATCATTTCGAGAATTCCAACAAATGTCATGTCTTGTGAAGGAGACTGGAGTGAAGCCAATAATAATCAAGATGTCCAACCCTAACACACACAATTTTAACAAAAGAAGTAATGACAATAATTACTAGCCTATAAACTTTAAAAAACAAACTATGCCTCATTAAAGAGGAATAGAAAGGTAGAAGGGAAAATGCACTTGTATATATTTTTTTATATATCATTGGCAAGGAAAGGGAAAGTTAAGAAGCAGAATATATATATATATGAGAAAGTTATGAAGAAAAACAATTAAGGAAAATATTAAGAAACTGTAGCAAAATTATTTTAACAATGTATCTGAATGAGATGAGCACTTTTAAGTGACAAAAGCCACTTACCTCTCCAGAAACAAAATGAAGAAGCTCTGAAGATTCTTGAGCTAATCCTGAGAAAATCTGAAGTACTTGATGGCACTAATGAGATCTGAGATCACTGCATTATGGAACAGAGGAGAAGATCAAGCTAGACAGAGTTCCCATTGTTAGAAGACAAGGTGCCTTTGGTGACCAGTTACATTACCTAATCTCACATATTACCTGTTCTTCCTTAAGCTCCTATTTTAATCACATGCAAACATAGTATATTTTAACCACAACATTTATACACATTAGGCTGCTTCATTTTTTGTAAATATTGTACATAATTGTCTTTTGTCTGCATATTTTCTTTTGTTAGCAACTTTTTTGTATATTGCTAAGTCCTTCCCTCTGTAATCTTTACTCATGTCTTAACTCTTATACATAGTAGACCTCTGATTGCTCACTAACTTTACTATGTAAATTAGCTGAAATTACCCTAACATTTTGCTGTCCTTATTTTTTGCAAATGTTTAGTTGCGGTTTTGTATCTGTTCCATGCCAAGATTAAAATTGGTCCATTGGGATCAGTGCTTTACTTAGGTTATCAAATTGAATTAATAAATAAATAAATACATAAATAAATAACCATGTTGCTTTGCTAGTAGATTCAAATTAGTCCTGAACCTTCCACTGTTACTAATTGCTTTTTTCTATATTATACCCATTTGTTTTTAGCGCCTTCCTAATTTATACATTTCCTCCCTTACTGATGGTTGCTGTTTTTTTTTCTCATTACAGCCCATATGTTTCTGCTATATTTGGAACTGCACTTCTTTCTTCCATCTGCTAAGTGCCCCTGGGGCAAAGGTAGAAGCAGATGAAAGAGGGTACTAGAAATGACATAAGAAAATATGAAAAATATAGAATGAAATCCTTTTTCTTCTGAAGAACTGCCATGGTATGACATATTGATTTAGAAATTTGGATGCATTTATAAGGAAATAAATATAAATCAGACTTTATAATAAATGACAATACTACAGGCTCAGGAACTTCATCAAGTTGTCTTAGAATAACAGTTCTAGGAAGAGTAATAAGAAATGCAGTCAACTATTTCTCAGTGCAGAAGGATGGAAACGTGATTCCTGCATGTTTATTTTAAGTTCAACCCTAGACAGGAAAAAAGGATCACATTAAGACATCCTGAATCAATGGAGACTTCCAGGAAAGATGTCACTGAGTTAAGTAGCACTGCTTAGAGCTCCCCGCATTGTGTTACTAATAACCGGTTATCTGGCAAGATTTGACTATTGGCCTGAACTCGGTTCATAAGAAAAACTGTTTATGGTCTCCAAACGGATTGGGAATGGAAAGAAGCTGCAAAAAACAAACTGTTGAGCATCCATTGATCATGGTAGGAGAGATTCAATGCCTTAAAAACACCAGGAACCATGGGCGATAACAGATGGCTCTGGGGCAGCACGTGGGAATGTCCTTGTACCTATAGAAGAGAAAATCAACCCGATTCATAAAGAAATAGTCGATAAGTGTAACAATGGCTGGGATATATAGCAACTACAACAAAAAAGATAGACTTAAAGAAACGTTAACAAAGCAGGCAGAAGATATTACATCACTGCAGTCTACTAAGAAGCACTTGGAGGCAAGGTTGTTGTAATATAAGGACAAGCAAAAAGAAAGTACTGTTGTGCAAAATCTTACATAACAGTATATGTCCTTCCATATCACTGTTGCAGTATTCTCTCCTGAAGGAGTCTCCTGCCAAGGACATCCCAACGTATGACCAGTATACCAAAGCCTTTAGATCTTATAGGTGCCGTACGTACATCAAATGTATGCTCCCCGTATAGGCATAATGCATAAAGGTGAAAAGGATACAAATACTCAGAAATGAATTGCTCCAGGAGGAACAAAATCCCCTCAGGGACAAAGGAGAACATGCCCATCCAGAAGAAAAAAATTCAGAAGGGAAAGAAGGCGACAGCCCCTTGGCCAGGAGGGTAACCAAATACAGAGGCAAGAGCTACAACAGAGGTGGAAGGAGGGAGGGAGAGAATACTGCAAAAGTGAAGAGAAGGACATCCTTCCATATCAGTGTAGCGGGATTCTTCACTGAAGGGAGAGTAAAAGATCTGACTGGGAGGAGGAAGGCACAGAAAAGCACTCCACAAATCCATGCATAAGAGCCCTGGCAGAACTTGCCCTGGCCCTGAAAACAACATCCAATTTATAATGCTTAGTAAAAGTATGAACAGAGGACCAAGTAGCAGCCTCAATGATGGAATTGGTGCCCAAATCCTTGAAAAAGACACCATGAGAGGCAACCACCCTAGAATGTTCCTTGACTGTCAAAGAAAGACATTTGCCATGAAAAGAATAAAAAAATGGCCTTAGAGATCCAGGAGGAGATTGGTTTGGCTGCTTCCAAGCAAACTATGTCCTGGGATGAAAAGAAACAAAAGGTTGCTCACACTTGCGAATAACCTTTCTGTTTTACGCAAATAATATCTGAGCCATCTATGCAGGTCCAAGGTGTGAAGAATCTTCTCACTGGCAAACTGTGTTGATGGAAAAATGGAAGCGGAATAGACTGATTAAGAGACAAATCATTGACCACCCTGGGCATAAAAGGATTAGTATGAAGAGATACACTGTCTCTGGAAAATTAAAAAAGGAAGACTAGCCATAAGAGCATGAAGTTTAGACACTCTCTTGGCAGAAGTAAAAGCCAATAGCAGAACAGTCTTCCATGTGCAAAGTTCCAAGGAAGCTGAACTAGCAGGTTATAAAGGAGCCTGAGTCAATTTTTCAAGTACAAAATTGAGGTCCCAAGAAGGTGGAATAGGCTTTCTTGGGGCTTGACTGAAGGATGCCTTTAAGACATTTCTTGACCTCAAACTGGCAGGCCAAATGGGGGGGGGGGGGTTTCAAGGGCAGACAAGCAGAGACTGTTGACAGGTGAACTTTAACTGAAAAATATGCCAAAGCCAGCATGGAACAGATTACACAAATAAGAGAGACCCAAGGGAACCCCCACTGAAAAAGGATCCTAATGGTTAGAGAGGCACTAAACACAAAATCTTCTCCCTTTAGACATATATGAGTTTCTGGTAGTGGGTTCCTAGCCTCCTGCAGAACCTAAAGCACATCCTCAGAAAAGAGGTGTCTACAGGGTATCAAAACCCTATCCCTGCAGTGTTATTTGAAGAGTAGACAGGTGGGGATGGATAGAAATCCCTTGTTTTGAGTCAGAAGATTCACCTGGTGAGGTAATTTGTGGTAACTGTTCCTGGCCAAATGAAAAAGAAGGGGGAACCACTGCTTTCTGGGCCAAAGGGAATCATCAACAAGATTTTCAGAGAGTCCTGCTTGATCTTGTGCAGAACTCTCTGCAGCATAGTAAGGGGAGGAAACCCATGAAGAAACATTCCCTTCCAAGGAAAACAGAATGCATCCATGTTCCAAGTCAGAGGACTTAATACTCTCAAACAGAATACAGGAAGTTTTCTGTTCTGAGGGGAGGCAAAAATGATGTACATGAGGAATACTCCACCAACAGACTATGTCCAGAAACACATCTCTGTGAAGCATCCATTCATGAGCCTGCATTCTGGACCTGCTCAGGGAATCTGCCACTAGATTGTGCTCTGAAGGAATGTAAACCATCTGAAGAGTCACCAGATAACTAATATCCAGATCCTAAGCCTGAAGAGCTAAGTCTGCAAAGGAGATAAGATCTCATACCTCCCTGCCTTCTAATATACCACATCATGGTGGTATTGTCAGTGAAGATTTTCAGGGGTCCAGAGAAAAAAAGGGAATGAAAAGCCCACAGAGACAGAAACAGAGCCCTCATCTCTTTTATGTTGATATGGTCTGACCTCTGATGAGGAGGCCAAAGACTCTGAACTTTCAGATGGCCACCAGAAGCATCCCACTCCAGATCTCAGGCATCTGTGAACAATTTTTGGGAAGGAAATGAAGCCTGAAAGGGCAGTCCCAGACTGAGAAAATCTGCCAAATCCATCACTGAATCTTAAGTTTGAGACAGGGAAGCAAAGGAAAAAGGAACAAGGAACTCCATGGGATGGCAATCTTGAAGCCAAACTTATTTGAGGGACCACTGTAGCTTCCTCATATGGAGCCTGGCAAGAGGACACATGAGGATGGTGGAGGCCATAAACACCAGAACCCTGAGAAATTCTCAGGCCATGATAGACAACAGAGGAACAGACTGGAAGAAGGTTGTCAGAGACAAGACCTTGGGAGCAGAAAGAGAAGACAAGACAGGAATTGTCTGAATCCTGTAACTGAGAAAAATATGACCTTGGGAAGGTGTAAGGACTGACTTTTTGAAATGGATGGTGAACCTCAGACTTTGTAAAAGAGTGGAAAAGTGAAGATCCTAAAGGAGACTGCTGGAAGAAAGAGCCTGAATAAGCAAGTCATCTATATAGGAAAATATCTGTACCTTGAAGACTACAAAAGACAATGACAGGAGCGAGGCATTTGGTGAATGCCCTGGGGCAGTAGAAAGACCAAAGGAAAAAGTAGAGAACTGAAAATGAGATGAAGAAACAGAGAAATGTAAATATTTCCTGACCAGAGGGTTTATTGGTATATGAAGATAGGCATCCTTGAGACTGACAGAGACTAAGAAGGCCTGCTGGAGAAGGAAACAAAGTCTGAAGAGACAACATCCTGAAAGAAGGGACCTTGAGAAAAGTGTTGACTAGAGAAAGGTCCAGAATTGGTCTCTAAGTCCCCTCCTTCTGGGGAATCAAAAACATCCTGGAGTGAAATGCTCTTCTCACTTGGGAAGGTGGAACAGGCTGAATTGTACCTTGAGCCAAAAGGAACTCCAAAACCTCTAGAAAATGAGAAAGCTGGTGTGGAGGAGGCTGCTGAATGCCTGAAGGGGGGGGGGGCTTCCACACCATGAAATACCCTGATGAATAATAGACAGCAACCAAGCAAAATGTCACATACAGACAGGTTTGACCTGAAAGAAAGGTTTCTGAGATGTAGGAGTCTGAGCAGACTTAGCAGGAGGAACATGTCTAGACCCCTTCCTACCTTTAGGAGGCTGATGAGTCTGCCTATGGATAAAAGCAGATTTAGAAGGGTAATTCCTCTGAAATTAAGGTATAGAAGAGACAAAAATATGCTGGAGTTCCTGCATGGCCTTACCCTTATCCCGGAGGGACTTGAACAGGTCAGACACAGCTGTCTCAAAAAGATTTTTATTATCTACAGGAGCATCCAAAAGTTTGGGTTTAATATCATCAGACAGGATAGTCTTCAAGGCTTTCACTTGCTTCTAGAGAGACATCCAGTGGAAGCTGGATAAAAACAGAATCAGGCCTAGACTTCTTGACCTTCTTCTTAGAAGACGGTTGTCCCTTGGGATGAGAGGATTCTGCCACACAGCCTGAGCCAACAATTTAAGATGCTGGTTATTATTGTATATGTAGAGAAAAGATAAATGACTACAAAGGGTCTTAGGGACAAAGATTTGACAGACAAAGGACTGCATATGATGATGGGAAGTACCTAGACAAAAAGACACTAACATTTTCCCTTCTTGGATGACATGAACCCAAGTAAGCAACAAAATGGGGAAAAAAACAGAGAAACCCCCCTAATGGAGTGATTATATGAAAAAGACTTTGTAACCAGCACAGCAAAAGGGTGTTCAGATCGATGTTTGATAATGTCATTCGGACTGGCATCAAAGAAGTTCTGAGTACTGGCACCTATACATCACCTTTATGCCCTATGCCTTATGTGGGGAAAATGTATGTGATGTACAGTGCCTATAAGATCTAAAGTCTTTGGTATACTGGCCAGCTGTTGGACTATCCTTGGAAGAAGATCCCTTCTGTGAAGAATACCGCAACAGTTATATGGAAAAACATATACAACAAAAGTTAAATGAAATGGAAGACAGGCTACAAAGGGACAAGCTTAATTTGGCTGGTATACCATTAAGAGTGGAAGGAAATAATTGTAAAATATGCATGGTATACTAAAGAACAAGCTCATGACAGAACATGCTCATGACATATTTGTTCCAAGTGCTAGTAAATATCGGCAACAAAGACCTATACTGAAAAAAAATTATCACATTCTTTGAAGGAGAGAGTCTTCTCATGTTGTCATATGACTATAGTAAAAAAAAAAAAAAAAAAAAACCTTATGTTCAATTTATATTATCTGTTTAACTTGTTATAACTACTTAGGTTTCTAATGTAACCTTTTATTGCCTTTTTATGATGATACTTGTTACAACTAGTGGAGCTTTTCTCCCCAGGCCTCTACTGAAAATGGACATATATCCAGCTAGATTAGCCCGGTCAACAAATGTAAAATAAATAATAAATAAATAAATTATCTAATTTTTTGGAAAAAAAGGCACCATTCTAAAAATGGGAGTTGACAGTGTACATGGATAATGTTTATTCAAGCTATACTAGAACAAACAGAAATGCCTTTATTCCATGCTTTAGAAAATGTAAAGAATTGGGAATTAGACTCAAGATAATTTATACAGCCATCCTAAAGGTTTTCTATCTCATGACCACCAAGATGTGACTTGACCAATATAAGGCTGTGGATGATTTATCCAAAAGGATAGAGGAAATAAAGAATACCTGGACTGGGTTAGAAGGGACTACCTATAAAGCTGGGACCCACAAAGACTTAACTGGGATGATGAAGGACATGCTGAGAAAAGATAGAAAGAATTGCTGATGGTGGTGATGAATGCAGAAAAGGTATTTGATAGGGTACACTGAGGTTCTTGCTGAATGCTTTAAACACATTTGGGTTCCCTGAGATGTGGAGTACATTGCTTGTTTAATCTATATGCAGGAGTTATACCTAGACTGAAATGTAATGGAAGGCTTGCTTGGCACATACCTATATTGAGAGGGACAAGGCAAGTGTGTCCGTCATCTTTTCCTGTTTGCTCTACATTTGGAGCCTTTGGCGGTGAAAATAAGGACACCTATGATGACAGGTTGCAGGGGGAAGATATGGAAGAGGAAAAAATTGCATTATTTATTTATTTTATTTTTACATTTGTTAACCAGGTTAGTCCAACTGGGTCCAGAGAGCCCTTTTGCAGCAGAGACCCAAGGAGAAAAGCTCCAGGAAAGTAATTTAAAAAATAAGAAAAACCTAACAATTCAAGTTGTAAGATATTTAATGGTACAAAAACAGAGAGAAATATACAATATGAATATATACAAGGCAAAAGTACAGTATTTTGAGAATGCAGTAGTAATATGTTTGAGAAATTTGGTTAGCATTAAGTGATGCCTAAAAAAAATCAAGTAATATCATGACATAGTACAACAAAGATGCATTTAATAGCATAGGTACTAACTGCAGAGAGAGTAATATATGTAGACAGTTTAGGTAGGTACAAGGCAGCTATAATAATTGAGAAAAGAAAAATGTATTAGGTAATTTCCTGACAAGTACAGATACATGCATTTTGGAAATTAATGTTTTAGTTGCTTTTTGAATTCGCCACTTTTGATAGTGGAGTGAAGGGACAATGGAAGTTTGTTCCATGAGTATGCGATTGAATGACTGTAAGTATTTTTCCAGTATTTTTGTTTGGCTTGGTCACCTGCAGAAAGCTTTGTTGTGTGCTTCTGAGATCACGATTGTGTGTGTGTAGGGTGTAATTATTGATGCAAGGGTAGAGTAGGAGTCGGGGCTATTTAGGATGCTGTGTGCAATTTGTAGTTATGATATTTGAAGCATGTGGGGAGCTCAGGCCATCTTAAGCTTTTCAGGGATATACAATGATGGGATGTGTAGCTATTACTGGCTGCAAATCTGGCTATCTTGTTATAGGTGGTTTCTAGTTTGGTTAAGTGATTATTTTGGAGGTTAGTAAGCATGGGAGCAAAATAAGCAGGGATGGAGTAATAAATTTTTAAGCCAGTATAGGTCTAGATATGTTAGGTATATATCTGTTGTTACGCTATAGAAGAGCTAGTTTTTGATTGGACTTTTTGATACAATTTAAGATATGTAGGTCGAATTTTAATTGGTCGTCTATAGTAACGCCAAGCAATTTGGTGTTTGAGTTGGCAGTGATAACTGTATTATCTAAGGATGAGTTGGTGAAGTTGTCTTTAGCTGGATTGAGGTTTTATGGAAGGAAAAGGAGAAGCTTGGCTTTTTGGGGTTAAGAAGCAGGCTATTTTCAGTTAGCCATTGTTCTACTGGGTGCAAAGATTGCTGAGTGACAGTGTGGAGATTCTGTATATTGTTGGAGGTGTTAATAATTGTGGAATCGTCTGCGTACTGTATTAAGGTAGAGTGGGGGCAGGAGACATGGAGGTTATTTGTAAATATATTAAAAGCTAGGAGGCCCAGGATAGAACCCTGGGGAACCCCGGTCTTAACAAGATGGAAAGGGGAGAAGGATGCTTGCCATCTGACAGATTGATATCTGTCTGAGCGGTAGCTGTTAAACCAGAAGGCAATGGACGTAGAGAGTTGTAGTTTGGAAAGTTTGTTTGGGAGGATGGGATGGAAAACAGTATCAAATGCTTTGGATAGGTCCAGGAATAGAGCTGATATGAGTTTATTATCATCTCTGGCTTGGGCAATCTTGTGTGTGAAAGATAGGAGGGTAGTAGTAGTATTGTGCGAGGGACAGAAACCGTGCTATGTGGGTGTAATTAGGTTTGCCTGTAACAGGTGGTTTAGTATTTGTCTATGAATACATTTTTCCAGTATCTTGGATAAGGGGGTAATATGGCAATACGCCTGTAATTTGAGGGTTCTGTCGAATTTCCTCCCTTGTGGGGGGTATTATGAAGAATTTTTTTCCAGGTCTCTGGTACTGTATTCTCTTGATGGTTCTATTGATAAGCATAGATGCAGGGTATGCTACAGATTCAACTGCATGTTTGAGAAATAATGGAGGGAGTTTGTTGGCTGATGAGGAACAGGGTTTGAGTTTGTTAAGTGATTTGACGAAGGAAGTCACTACGGGTGCTAGGGAGAATGAGGGAAGAGATGAAGTGGGAGGTGGAGTCTTAATATCAAGAGTTTCTGGTTTAGTATGCTTTTTTATTGTTTTGTTGAAAAAACTGTTACATAGGGTTGCAGTTTCATTAGAAGGTTTGTTAGGGAAGGGGTTTGGAGAAGAGGGGTTCCCTGGAGATAGTAATTTGTTTGCTGAGTGCCAGAATTTCTTCAGTTTGGAATGTCGGTTGCTCAGAGATTTTTGATAACATTTTTTTTCTCTAATAGGACCTGCTTTTTTGTTCGGTTGTGAAGCTGTTCATACAAGTTCAGGTGAAAAGTTGAGTTGTTATTTTTTTCCATGCTCTCCAAGTACTGTCTCTCTTTTCATAAGTAATCAATTTGCCTGGTTTAGCCGTGGTGCATAATTACATTTTAGCCTAATTTTTCTACTGGGAGCTAGGGTGTTAAGGGTTTCTAGGAATATATTGTTGAAGCTTTGGACAGCCTCATTAAGGGGTCATACATGTAGGAATGACCAGTCTAACGTGGGCAGTAATTCATTTAGGGTGACAAAGTTGCAGTTTTTAAGGTTACGAGACTCTTTGTATTGGTGGCTCTTGTTAAGATTGGGAGAGTGTCTTACTCCTGAGGTAGGGAGGTGGTCACTAAAGGAGCTAGGTACGGTAGAAGGGTTATGACAGCATTGAGGGTTGGATACTAATATCCAGTTGATGACCGAGCCATTCTGGGAATTTTTTTGATGGTGTGGGTGAGGTGATCAGCTGGGTAAAGCCATAAAGGTTTATAGAGTAGCTAGGGGATGCAGTATTAACAAGGTTCCAATCAATATTCATATCCCCAAAGATGATGGTTTCATAGGAACTGGATATAGAAATCCAAGAAAAACTGCTCGAGAATGGGAACGTTTTTACCTGGGGGTATGTAGATTGCTGCAATGACAAGTTTTTTGTGTTCATTTAGGTTACAGGTTGCTATAAGTATTTTGGCAGGGCAGAAATCAGGGATAGTTACTGAGAGGGGGGAGACAGACAGACAGAGCTGGTCAGAGTAGAGTATAGCTACTCCTCCACCCTTTTTTTTACTTCTATCCAGTTGAACAATATTATAACCAGGGGGAGAATTTAGTATGAATGTCTCAGATAGGGCAAGTATATCTGGGTTATATTGAGAAATCCAGGCATGAAAGGGTGTGCTTTTCTTAAACAATGCTTTGTATATTCATTGACAAAAAAGATTTTTGGAGGCTTGTGATCGTAATGAGTTATTTGTGAGGCAGTTGGAAAGGATGGGTGCTGTATAAGTATGGTTAGAGTGCTGTTGGCAAGGGCCTGGATTGGGCCGAATGTCATCAGATAAGATTAGTATTGTGCTTTGAAGTATTTAGAGGAAAAAGAAGTTATGTACTCACTATAACGTTCCATCTGTGTTGTTGATTTTCATTCATTCTTGATGAATGAGACTCTGTTCCGATCTTCGGAACCAGCCAAAAACTCTTGAGTTAAGACTCTACCCACAATGCCCCTCTCTCCATTACCTCAGATTGACTTTGCAGATAACAGCAAGAATATACACAGTAATTATAATCAGAAGCAATGTCCAAGGTAAAAACCCTATGACAACCCAGGACAAGTGTTCGATCCCCCAGGAAATTTACAGGAGGTGGTAGGTGGGTTGGATGTCAAGAATGAATGAAGACTGACAACACATATGGAGCATCATGGTGAGTACATAACTTCTTTATCAGATGCTGTCAATCTTCATTCATTCTTGATGAATGGGACAGAGTCCCCAGCAACTTTAGTTCCTGGGTGGCCTTATGGAAGGATACTCCTGAGAACCATAGATCAAAGGATGCTCTTCCCCTGGGGACCATATCCACTTTGTAATGAGTGCTAAAGGTATGAGGTGTAGCCCAAGTTGCAGCTGCACAAATTTCATCCACAGAAGCTTATGAATGAAAAACTGCTGAAGTGGCAACTGATCTGGTTGAATGCGCTTTAACAGGTACAGGTTAACTTATGGTTGGTATGTGCATAAATAAAGGTAACACAATCTCTCAGCCATTTCGATAAAGTCACTTTTGATACAGCTTGCCCGACCATTGGACCAGAAAAGGAAATGAACGGCTGATCTGATTTCCTGGACTCTTTAGCCCTGTTCAGGTAAAAACACAACTGCCTGTGAGCATCCAGTAAGTGTAAGCAATATTCACCTTTGTTGGAAAACTTGGGAAAGAAAACTGGTAATTCAATATACTGAATAATACTGGATTCAGAGACCACCTTAGGAAGGAAGGGTTAGTTCTCAATAACACCCTGTCTTTATGAAAAATAATACAGGACAGGCTTCACACATAATGCCTGGATCTCAGAGACTCTTCTGGCGGATGTTATGGCTACTAAAAAAAAGAGTTTTACAGGAAAGGAATTTAAGAAGGTAAATAGCTTCTGGTTCAATGGGAGGTAGTACTAAAGTTTTCAAAACCAAGGTAAAATCTCACGGAACTACAGGATCTTTGAACAGGGGTTTTAGTCATAAGGCACCTTTGAGAAAAACCTTGCACAGGCAATGGAAAATTAGAGAACGGTCATCAAAGCTGTTGTGAAAATTGGAAATGGCTGCTAACTGAACTCTAATGCTGGAAGCTGAAGCTGATTGGTCAAATACAGTGGCTAAAAACAGGTGCCGAAAATGGGTCTAAATTGTTTTCAGAGGCCCAAACCAAAAATCTCTTCCATTTACTGGTGTAGAGTCTCCTGGTAGAAGGCCTATGGAAGGCCAGAATAATCATTTGTACTGGGGAAGATAAGTTATTCTGCCTGGCAATTAATGGAATTGGAGGAAATAAGCTGTGAGCCTGACAGAGCGCAGATTGGAGTGCACCAATCCCTGCAGGTGAGAGAGCAGGTCTGGAACTGGGCCCGGAATCCATGGTTGGTGAATCAAGTGAGGCCATAGAAAGGGAAACCAAATTTGCCTGGACCAAAAGGGAGCAATGAGAATCACTTTGCTTCGCAACCTTTGGGCTTTCTTTAGGAAGAGGGGTATGAGAGGAAATGGGGGAAAGGCATAAATAAGACCTGAGGGCCAATCAAGAAGGAGAGCATCTCTCTGGGACTCCCCCTGAGGGGAGATTAAGGCAAAGTATGCTGCACTTGTTGTTCATTGAGGAGGCAAAGAGATTGCAGCAAGGCTGGCCTTATTGGCAAAAGATTTCCTTCGCCACTCTGGCATTGCGAGGCCACTCGTGAAGCAGTAGAATGCGTCTGCTCAGTTTGTTCGCTATCACGCTGGAACTCCCTGGGATATGAGATGCTACAAGAAAGTGGTTGGAAGCTATCGACCATTGCCACACTGATAGCTTCCATGCAAAAGGGGTAGGATTTGCTTCCCCCTTGTTTGTTGTTATACCATACCACTGACATGTTGTCTGACTGGATCGCAACTGTTCCCAGAGGAAGAGCAGACTGAAAAGCTTGCAATGCTAGCAGCACTCCTCTCATTTCCAGGACATTGATGTGCAAGTTGGCCTCTTGTGGAGACCACGTGCTTTGGACTGTTCTTCCCAGATAATGCCCTCCCAACCCATCTGGGAGGTGTCCGTGGTCACTATGGCCTTAGGTTGTGGGGAAACAAAGGAATGGCCCATTAGGATTTCATCTGACTGCATCCACCAGGATAGATCCTTTTTGCAATATCCTGTTATTATGATCAGGTGAGTCATCAGATGAGAAAGAATGGATCATTGGTAGGCTAGAAGCCACTGAAGTATCCTCATGTGAAATCTCGCCAAGGGGACTAGGGTGATGGCGCCACCATAGACCCTATGGCTTGGAGAACAAGTAGAGTTGACACTTTGTTTTTTACTAGAATGAGCTGTACTTCAGACCTTATCATTTGGAGCCTGTGAAAGGGTAGAGAAGCTATACACAAAACTGTGTTGAGGAGGGCTCCTATGAATTCTAGGTCCTAAGTGGGAGACAGCTGTTACTTTTCACAGTTGACTGTTATGCCCAGGGTGTTGAAAAAGTGTATGATTACATCTGTGGCTTGTAGCAGCAGATGCCTGGTAGGGGCAGTGAGGAGCCTGTCGTCTAGATAAGGAAACACCCGGAATCCATGTAATCTCATGTGAGCTGTGACTGCTGCCATGCATTTCATGAACATCCCCAGGGCTGTGGTGAGGCCAAAGGTCATCACTCTGAACTGGTAATGACTGGCCCCTAGCTTAAAGCGGAGAAAACTTCTTGAGTGTTTGTCCATCTTTGAGTGGTAATACGCGTCTTGAAGGTCTATAGAGCACATCCAATCTTATTCTCCAAGAAAGGGGGAGAATAGACGGAACCATGATCATCCGGAATTTTGTCTGCTGAACAAAATTTCTCAGAAGGCTGAGGTACAATATTGGTCTGCAGTCCCGTCTTCTTTGGCACTAAAAATAACCTGAAGTAAAATCCAGATCCTATCTGGTCTGGTGGGACTTCTTGGATGACTCTCTTTTCTAGCAGCTTTTGAACTTCTATGGCTTCTTGATCCCACTGAATGGGTGGAACATCAGGGATTTGTCTCCGAGATCTCGGGAGAAAGGTGAAGGTAATATAATAGCCTCTGTTAATGATTCTCTGCACCCAAGTTTTGGAGGTTGTTTGTAGCAGGCTGTCAGATGCAACAACAGTCTCCCCCGACTGCTTCCAGAGTTATGCAGTTAGGCCTCCTTTCAGGAGTGCTGGTAGGGTTGTCCAGAGAAGGAGTCACTGCAACCCTGATTTCGTGGCCCACCTCTGCCTCACGGTTGGTGTCTTCCATCTAAGCTCCTCCCTCTGCCCCGAGAGGAGCCATCAATACGTGTGTCCTGGAAAGGCCACTGGGACTTTTTGAACCACATTTTTCCACTCCTCTGATTCCTGGAGTAGGATGGCTGAGGAGTAGAAAAATGAATATCCACAGCAGACAGGGTCTTTCTATCCTTTTCACACCTGACTAGTGTGTCCTTCATCTTGGTGCCGAACAGAGATGATCCACCAAAAGGAGCACTGATGAAGGAAGACTTGAAGGGCTCCATGAATTCACACAAGCACATCCAGGTGTGGCACCTCATGGCAATGGTGGAACTCACACAGCCCTGGTTGTGCCTTCAACTGGGTGTGCAATAAGCCATGTGGACGAGTTCAAAATAGACTCCAGGGTTGCTAGCTGAGAGATGACCTTATCCTGCACCATGTTGGACACAGCTCCAGGAAGTCTCTCTGATAACTCCTTAATCAGATCACTCTGGAGTCTAGTAAAATGTGCCATAAAGTTCAAAGACCTGAGTGCAAAGGGCGATGAAGCGTAGACCCATTTTCCAAATCTGTCCATCGTCCTAGACTCCTGGTTAGGAGGATGTACAGCAGAACCATCATTGGCAAGTTCCTTCTTGGTGACAACCGCCACTATCATAGCATTTACTGGTAAACCCCTGGCCCAATATTGGTGGTCTTCCTGTGGAGAAAGAATTTTGTCTGGTCTCCAGGGAATAGGCTGTATGGAATCAGGGGTCTTCCAAGGCTGCTGCGCGATCAGCGTAATAAGATTGTCAGTAGATGCAGTCAAACCAGGAAGTAGATGGTTGAGCACCGAACGCTTGCAAGTACAAGGATTCCTCTGAGGTCAGGTCTTAGGGCTTCCAGTTACCCCTCTGCTTGAGGATCTCTACGATGTCTCCAAAGGAGACATCTTCAGGGGGTGACCGGGGGTAACCTTCCCCCTCATCAAAATCCGTGTCCTCGGTGACAGATTCTTCCAGGGAATCTAGGTGTCACCTTTTGCATATCTTCTTACGCTGGGGGGGGGGTTTCCCTCAGTGGGTATCTCTGAATCTTCAGTGCTTGCTGTCTTGTCATGGCATTGGTGGCAGCTCTGGACCAGAAGACATGGTAATATGACACTCTGATGCAGGAGGAACCAACTGAGAGGCTGCACTGGCTGAAGCTCTCTCCATAACCTGGAAGGCAGGGCCCCCTAAAGAGGAGTGGAGCCCGGTAGCAAGAAAGACGACCTCGGAACCGGAACCAAGGTCACACCCCATTCTGAGAGTCTGCCATCTGAGGCAGGAGCCAGGGAAGGACCCACAACCGACAAAGTCACAAGAGCCAAGGTCAGCTCTGCATAAAGAATAGGAGCTGATCCAAGACCCTCAGACATTGGTTCCAAGGAGGGAACCAAAGAAGTCAGAGCCACATTCGGTGCCGAGGCAGCTGGCCCTGGGAGGATCGAAGAGCTGGGCTCTGAAGCTTCAGTGGAAGTCAGAGGAGGAGACCTTGTAGGAGTCCTTGGAGAAGATACCCCAACTCCAGAAGGGAGAAGGGCTTGAGAAGGGGTAGGGATACCTCTGGCTAACAGCTGATCCACCAATTTCACTATATCTACCTCTGAGAGACTCCTGGAGGACTGACCTGAAAAACCTGAAGGGGGCTCGGGTCATTCCAGAAAGGGACTGGGCAACTGGCCCACAAAGCGTTCTATGGAATATGAATACCTTGTCCTGCGAAGAACCTGTTCTGGTATCAGCACCGAGGGGGCAGGTAAAGCCTGCTGAGTTGCCGTATGAGAGGTCGGCACCAAACCAGGAAGCAAAGACCCCGGTGCCGATGCTGGTACTGAAGGCAGTATAGCAGTAGCAATCGGTGCCAAGGAGTCTTGAATTTGTAATTTTGGTACCTTAGCTTTCGGTTCACAGGAGGTAGTCAGATCCGGAGTCTTACGGTTTGGGGCCACCGGTGCCATGGGAGATGCAGGCACCGAGTGGCTCTTCTTTTTGGAAGAGTCAGATTTAGAAGTGTCAGGCTTGGACAAGGCTTTGCTGAAAGAGGTCTTTAGTAAGCCCTTTAAAATGAGCTTATTTCAATGTTCAACCAAGGCCTGATAACTAAAGGCCTGGCAGATGTCACACTTAAGATCTAGGTGAGGAGTTCCTAGAAAATAAGCAGAGGAAAGATGCCCATCAGAACTGAGCATCTTTCTTCCACAGTCTTGGCACTGTTTGAACTCAGAAGTGCCTTTTTGTTTTTCTGCCATTTTGCGTTGATGAGATACAAGCGCTAGCAATGCACACACACACACACACGCACACACTAAGGATAGATGGTGAAAAATCTACCATCTGTGGTAGATAAGAATACCAAATAGCAATCAGAAAAGGAAAGGAAATGGCACAGAGAAATACCAGGTAAGAAAGGCAAAGAGGGATAATAATAACAATAAGGGATAAAGGGTAGAGTATTCAGACACTCAAGTTATAAAAGATATAGGTAAGGGGAAAAAAAAAAAATATATATATATATATATATATATATATATATATATATATAGAGAGAGAGAGGGAGAGAGAGAGAGAAAACAATTTTAAAAGACTTAGCTGAGAGCTTCAGCTGACACGTCTTGTTGACAGAGTGGCAAACGAGATCTGAGGTAATGGAAAGAGGGACATTGTGGGTAGAGTTTTAGTTCAAGAGTTTTTGGCTGGCGCGAGCTATATATCAGCTGAGCACATTCCGAGGATTTGAACAGAGTCCCATTTGTCAAGAATGAGTGAAGATTAACAACATCAGATGGAATATTTGCAAAGGAACTGATGTTTTGTTTTGATGAGAGGTTGGGCATTTGATATGTACAATACTTTGAACCTGTGAAATTATATAGTGGTATGGTTAAAGAGAGAGGGGGCAATGGGATGGAGTAGTTATTTGTATGGTGGGTATTGTGGTAAGAGTGTGTGGGAGATGGGATGGTAAGCAAGTAAGGAGTATAGTAAGTGGTTAGAGATGAGAAAAGAATTAGAAATAGGAGGGAAACAAATAGAGTTTTGAAAGGTATACCCATGATTTAGTTTCAGGTCAGAAGGAATTAAAGGGTAACAATTTATTTACATTTAGTAGAAGAAATCAGGATTGATTGAAAGAGTTTTATAAAGTGAGTGACTGAAAGAGTTAAAGGCAGGTAAGGCTCAGGAGGGGTGGGGAGTGAGCATTACAGTTAATGGTGATGTGGGTATCGGCTAGTGTGGAGGCGGGGCAAAGCAGGTCTAGCTATAAAGGAAATGATGTCAGGGGTAGATAGGAATGGGGATAGGGTAGGGGAGGGAAGTGAGCCCAAGCACAGCGAGGGTGAACAGAGTGGGATGAGCCAGAAAAACTGGACCAGGTCAACTTCCAAAAACAACAATCAGGAAAACCAAGTTCAGTCAATTCCAGGTCAGTGCATCACAGTATTTTCCTAATAACTAGAAATCTTGTGCTACTAATCTAGTACAGTGTGGTGAATGGACCACCACTTCTATAGGGAAAAACAATACAAGTATGGGCTACAGGTACATAGGTAAACCTTTTCCAAAAGAAAAAATTAGTTTTAAGTAATTGACCTAGGAGTACAATACGAACAGAAAAATGGGGGGGGGACAAGTAGCATGCATGCTTACAGTAAAAGCTATAGCAAAATATCTTCAGTTTAGAAGACAGATTAAATACAACTTTAACATGCAGTAGTTTAGCTGAAGCACTTTAGCGTTCCACCAATGCAGGGTCTCACAGTGCAGGGCAACCAGACAGCCTTTGGTTTATTGGAGGTTGGCCTGGACACAATAGAACTTTTGCTAAGGGGAATTAGTTTAGCTGAAAGCACTTTAGTATTCCATCGATGCAGGGTCTCACAGTGCAGGGCAACCAGACAGCCTTTGGTTTATTGGAGGGTGGCCAGGACATAGAATAATACTTTTGCTGAGGGGAACTAGTTTAGCTGAAAGCACTTTAGCATTCCACCAATGCATAGTCTCACAGTACAGGGCAACCAGACAGCCTTTTATTATTTGTAGATGATGTTATACTATATCTAATTAATCCTGGAAGGGATCTGAAGATACTCTTTCTAGCTTTGGAGAGCTTTGGGAAGCTGCCAGGTTATAAAATAAATGAGCTCAAAATGAAAGCAGTAGCTGTAAATTATGTCCCTGTTTGAACTAGAACAACTTGGCCATATCTTTGGGGGCATCAGAAAATGAGATATTCAAGAGTCTTGTTGAGAGATGCAGTATCTTTATCAGCTGAGGACATCTGGATGGAAACACCGGTCAAAATAACAAAGACCTTAAGGACTTGGAAATTAATGGTGATTACTCTGAACAGTAAAATTTTATCTGTAAAGATGTTTGTAGTCCTCTTGATTTTATATGTTAGCCAGGTTTAATGTTTCCTTTCCAAAAAAGAGACATGACGCAGAATAAATCCGGAAATAAAGGGGTTAATACGGGACAATAAGAATGGGTAGGAAGGGATAAGATGGAGCTTCTTATATATCAGTGAGATGTGAGTTTACCTAATCGAGAATACTATAACACTTCACCATTAAAGTTGGTATATCTTTTGCTGGATATAAAGCATAAAGCCTCGCTGGATATAAAGCATAATGTCAAGTGGATAAAACATATTATTTATTAAAGAAGAAAACAGAACTAGAAAACTAGATGTCTGGCATATATATGCTGGAGAGACACAAGAGACATATGCACAATCATTGTTAAAAGATGATATTATGCAGCTCTTGGTTCAGAAAAATGTTAACAAATAAGGAGTATGGATACTTCCAAAAGGAGAGTGTAGACTGGGAAAGAAATCAAATTGAATCAATTAGGTGAGAGCTGCTCAGAGGAATATAAACTGAGAATCAAAACATTAGGGAAATCTAATGGAAGGACCCCCCTCCCAAGTACTGAGATAGATTACTATATTTGCATCTCATACCAGAACTTTAAAGCATGCTTAAGAAAACAGGGGAAGAGATAGAATTCCCTAGGGTTGTGTGTTAATTCATTGAAGCGAGGTCAGAAGACCCCCTGAGAAAAAAACTAACAACGGCATATTGAGATAGATTAGAAATTAGAAATGATCCAATGAGAAAGGTGAGAAAAGTGAAAAATGACTGGAATATACTATTAGAGTGACAGGTCAGAGAAGAAGACTGGCATCAGATATACTTAAATCCCAGATATGTGATCAACTCAAGGAAGTTCTGCATCTTTTTATGGAAATGCCTGTGAGGCTGAATTGCATGTTTTCGTAGGTCGAGCTCACATGATGTAGATGTCGGACAGAAGAAAGAGAGGGTTTGGAACCATACCATTTGAGACTGCCAAAGACATTGCAGTTTCAATGTACATCAGGAAAAAATTAATAAAATAACTGGACAATGGATAGAACTTAATAAAGAAATAATTATGTTAAGTTGGATTAGGGGGTCCTTTCCCAAACATATAAAGGCATTACTTGAATTACTACTGTTGGTCGTGAAGAAGATGATTACAAGGAAGTGGAAAAAGCCGGAATCACTGACTATAGAGGCGGGTAAAAGAGAAATGAAATATATAAAGTAAATGAAATTATCAGGGAGGGCTGGGAAACTTGTGCAGACTAAATTGCATAAATGGCAGATGCTACCAAAATGATTAAAAGGAAGAAGGATGGCATTATAACTGTTTCCATTTTCTCTATTTTGTTAGCGTTTGTTGACTAAATTCAATCCTGAATTTAATCTTCTCTTACTTTTTTTGAAGATCTGTCAATGACTGAATTGTTGGTCTATGAATGCGAGATGTACAATAACTCTTTAGGATTGGAAATGGAAGCCCAGATGGTGTTAATGTCTAATTTCTATGTATATAACTTTTAAAGCAGTAGATTATGTGGGGTTCATCCAGGTATAATTATTATTATGGACATGGCTGTATGTGCACCATGCATGAGGATTGCACATTTATTTGTCTGTATGCTAATGTTGAAAATACAGTCAGTCCTTGGAGGGCACAAAACAAAGGATCCTGAATCCCGAAACAACTCTTCTCAGGGCAGCCACAAAAATATTATATGACCATGTCAAATAAGAAAAAGAGTACCAGACCAAGATTCTCATTTTTCTGCATCTCACAGGTTACCAATGTGTCCGACTTGATAGATACATGATAGATACTAGATACATGGTCCGGGTGACCCACAGAGAGTCCAGCCATGAAACTCCAAGTGTGTAATGGGTGAATTTGCCACCCTTTTTGATGAAAGCCACACTGCTTGCCCCAGAAATAAATCTGTAGGTACCCATGCAAACAGCAATCATCAGACCAGAAATGTTGTTAAAGGAAAATAAATTATTGGTAATCATTTGAAATGTCGGGACCGCTAGAGCGAGTGCCAAAATATGGAGACTGAATGACCAAAAGATCAGACTTGTATATACCATGTTTGAGATGCCATTTCTCAGAATATTCCCTTTTCTCAGAGGTATGGCAATCTCAGAGCTGTTATCTGCAATTTCGGGGGGGGGGGTGGAGGAGGCTTGCCTCTACATGTAGGGTGCAAAGAAGTTTAAAGGACAAGAGCGATTTTCTAGATTTGATCTCTTTTTTCAGTTTGTCAGCACTCAGCATTTCAAGTGCCAATTATTTCAATAGGGAGCCTAAATTATCATATCTCAAAGCAAACCTCCAAGCAAGAAACAAAAAAATACACACACTCCTAAAACAAATGTCCCAAAAGCAGACATCACAAGTAAAAACTCTGGTCAGAGTTCAAAATTAAAAAAAAAAAAATTTTTAATCTTTATTACAAGGCATACTCAGCATTATGTGCATTTCCCCTAAAAAGAACCAACTTTGTCTAGTCCCAGTAGCTAAAGCTGAGTCAAGACAGAGCTCATCTAAATTTATTTTACTGTAACTTTCAGGCTGCCTTGATGAACTCTTAAGTCCTCCTTCCTTTACAGCTCACTGACTACATTATCACAAATATTGATGGGTGATCAACAAAAGTTGTGAACTTATCATAATGATACAGACAAGTTGTCCTATTTTTATCTGATTATTGGATCTGCTCAGATCCAGCCTCTGCATCTTACACCAAAATATTGGATCCAAGTTTTCTCCCTTACCCACAACTCCTCCTGACTGATTTACCTTAGATCGAGTTTACTGACTGAACAACAAGAATGAATAAAAGGGGAAGTCTGCAACATTGTCCACTATGGAATAAAAAGTAGGACAGGAGACAGACAGGGTCCTGTAAAGGTCTAGTCAATCCCCAGAAGATGTAAGATGACAATTTGGAAGGGGAAAGGAGGGACGGATGTTGAACTGGATGAAAACAGGACAAGATGGATCTATCGTTATGCTAAGTACATAACTTCCATATCCAATGTTGTCTATTTTCATTTGATTTAACGTGTAGGACAGATTCCTGAGCTGCTTAAATAGGACCTAGGTGGACTCAAGGAAGGATATTCCTGAGAATGCCAGAGCCGAAGGATGTATGAGCTCTAGACTGCCCATCCACTTTGTAATGAGATACAAAGGTATGAGCTGTTGATCAAGTTGCTGCTGCACATATCACTGATGGGTACTTATTTTGCAAATGCTGTCAAAGCTGCCATTGCTCTGGTAGAGTGAGTCTTAGGTTCAGGTCTCTTGTCTTATAACAAAAAAAAAAAGGAAATGCAATCTGCCAGCCACATAGAAAGCATTACTTTTGATACATGTTGTCCAGTTTTTGTGTTGGAAAAGGAAACAAAAAGCAGGTTTGATTTTCTATGGTCTTTTGTAAGATGTAAATAAAATTTGAGCTGTCTATGGATATCTAAGGTATGGATAGAGTATGTTCTCCCTTTTTAGCAAAGTTTGGAAAAAATACAAGTAAATAAATCTGCTGATTCTGGTTCATTTCTGATGCATCATTTGGAAGGAAGGAGCTATTTGTTCTCAGTGAAACTCTATCCCTGTGGAAAATAAGGAAGGGTGGTTTGCATGAAAGTGCTTGTGGTTCTGAATCTCACCTTGCTGATTTAATGGCAATCAGAAAAACAGTCTTCCTAGACAAAGTTTAAATCTGCTAATGCTAAAGGTTCACAGGGTTTTTGGGTCAATGACTGTAGTAAGAGTTTAACATCCCATGGTGGAAATGGATCTCGAACAGGCAGTCTCAATAAGATTGTTTCCTTAAGGAAAGCTTTGCTTACCCTAAGTGATGCAGTAGGCAAATCATTATGCTCTGTTTAAAAAAAATTAGCTGATAGCCATCTGGACTTTTATAACAGACTGACTGGAACCTCGCATAAAAAGTTTACAGAAAACCCAGCATCAGTGGTAGAGGGACTGAGAAAGGGTCTAAGCCCTTCAAGGACTCCCAAATGGAAAAATCTTTTGCATTTGCTTTTGTAAGTCTTTTAACCAATTCCTTCTGAGAAGAGGAAATTATGTGGACTATAGGGGAAGAAAGCCCAGCATCTTTGGCTAACATTAAAATTGGAGAAACTATCTTATTAGTTTTAGGGACTGAAGATCCAGTAGCGGTATCCTAGATGAGTGACTGAGTAAATCTCGAATGGGATCCAGTACCCATGGTGGGTACAGTAGGTGAGGCCAAAGAAAGGGTAACCATACTTGCCAAGGCCAAAAGGGGGCAATGAGGATTACTCTGGTCTTGCACCTCATGACTTTCTGAATGAACTTCATGACAAGGGAAATGGGTGGAAAGGGTAAAGGCGACACGGGGGCCAGAAGTGGATGACAGCATCTCTCAGTGACTGTCCCTGTGGAGGGATGAGGGTAAAGTAACTGCTGCATTTGCTGCTGAGTTAAAAAGCAAAGAGGTCGCAGTAAGGTTGACCCCAGCATCTGAAAATCTCTGTTGCCACTATGTTTGCGAGACCACTCATGAGGTAATAGGATAGTCCTGCTCAACCTGTCTGCTAATATATTAGATGTCTAATGAATGTGAGAAGCCACTAGAAAGCAGTTTAAAAACATTGTCCATTGCCAGACTCGCATGGCCTTTCAGTAAAGAGAATGTGAATGTGTTCCACCTTGCTTGTTGGTGTACCAAACCACTGACATATCATCTGTGTGAATAGAAATCAAACCCTTGGGTAGGAGGACCTTAAAAGACTGCAATGCTAGGAGGACTGCTCTTACCTCCAAAACAATGATGTGAAGATTGACCTCTACTGATGACAATGTCCCTTGGACTGTCTTCCCTGTGAAGTGTCTCCTCCTCATTGCGTCCTTGGTGTTGTGGCCCTGGAAGCATGTGGGCAAAAGGGTCTGCCCTGATTTAATGATGAAGACATGATCTACCAACTTATATGACCCCTGCATATTTGAGTGTGTCATATTCTGGTGTAAAGCGTGTGACCTTTCTGTGACCAATGTATTGCCAGTGTCCACTGAAGGACTGCCATGTGGTATCTCACTAAAGAGACCAGCATATTAGTAGAGGCCATCAGCTCTAAAACTGGAGGATGAGTCTTGCCTGTGGGCATGGATGTTTTATTACTTGATGGGCTACAAACCTCAATGATTGAACTTTTGCAATGGGGAGATTTGCAATTTGTTGGACTGTGTCTATTTGGCACCATATAAATTCTATGTTCTGCATGGAAGGCAGTTTGCTCTTCTGGTGATTGAATGATATTTTCAATCTGTTTGTAAGAGAGAGAAGGAATGTTTGATGCTGTAAAACTAGATCCTTGGAGGAAGCAGTTAGGAGTCAGTCTAAATATGGGAAGACCTGGAGCCCTTGCAGTCAGAGATGAGCTACTACTACTGCTATAACCTTAGTGAACACCCAGTGGACTGTGGTAAGACTGAACGGCAGTGCCCTGAACTGGTAGTGATTGGCTCCCAGCCAAAAACAGAGAGATCTCCTGGATTTCCTCTGGATCTAGATATGGTAAGTAGGCATCCTGGAAAGCGATACAGCACATCCAGTCATCCTTCCTCAATAGATGCAGAATGGACTGTACCATGATCATCTGGAACTTTGTCTGTTTAACATACTGATTTAGGTTATTGGGATTCCATATTGGGTTGTGGTCCCCTGTCTTTTTTGGAACTAAAAAGAACCTGGAATAGACTCCAGTTCCTAAGTGGTCTGGGGGAACCCAATGGATGACTCTCTTGTTTAGCAACTTTAACACTTCTGTTGCTGCAGATTCCAATGGATCAGGAGGTGTATTGGGAATCTTCAATCTTTTTTGGGGGAAGACAAAAAGGGTATGGTATAAAATCTGGTGATTATCCTCAGCACCCATGAATTGGAAGTTATGGTTTGCCAGGCTAGAGAGTGTAAGGTTAAGAATCCCTGACTGCATCCTGAGTGCAGCAGTCAGGCAACCATTCCGGGAAGATAGTAAGGTTTCTCAATGAAGTGCCCATGGTAACCTTGGTTTTGCAGTCAGCTTTTTTCTCTCAGGTGAAATCAATTTGAATGGCTTCTGCCTCTGTCTCAAGGAGGTTTACCCCAAGAGTGTCCTGGTGAAACCCTTGTGATTTTTTGAACCACATTTTGTACCTCCCCTTTGATTCCTGGAAAAAGATCCTTGAGGAGTAGAAAAAACGATTCCCATGGCAGATGAGGTTTTACCATCCTTTCACCCCTGTTAAGCATTCCTTTTACTGTAGGTCCAAACTGGGTAGAACCATCTTAGGGGCATTGATAAAGGATGCCTTGAAGCTTTCCACAAAGCTGTAAAGTTGCATCCAGGCATGGTGTCACATGGTAATACCTGTACCAGTTGCCCTTGATGTACTATCAGCCGCATTTGACAGCAGTCACATTGCCACATCTGAGGTAGACTGAAGGGTAGACATTTGGGTGCCCACTGTCTTTTGGATGTCTGTAGGCAAGCTACCCAAGAGAGACTTGGAAAGCTCCTTGAAGAAATCTATTTGGAAATCTATCAGGTGTGTTTTACAGTTCACCTCTCGAATCGCAAAGATCGCTGATGCACATCCATTTCCCTAGTCTGTCCAATGTCCCTGACTGCCTGTTAGGAGGATGGACAGAGGAACTTTCCTCAGATAGTTCCTTCTTTAGGGCTGCTGCTACCACTATGGCATCTACAGGGCAGTCCTTTAACCAGTGTTTCCTATCTTTTGGGGCAACCAAATTTTACCTGTGTTTTTCAGAATAGTCTCTGCACATCAGGTTCCTTCCATGCCTTCTGAGTGACAAGATCGATTATGGTGTAAGGAGGTGGGACCACTCATGATGTCGATGGGCCAGACCCAGTAGCTTCAAGAAACATGGACTCATCAGGAGTAGGAGTTTCTGTGGATCACCCCCCGCTTAATCAATTTCAGAATATCCCCAAAGGAGACATCCTGGGAGGTGAATCTTGGGAATCTTTCTCCATCATCTAATTCCATGTCTTCACTGATGGACTGTGGAGATGAGTCTAAATGTTTCCATTTGCAAGTTTTTCCCAGGATGTGTTTCACGGGCTCTGAAGGAGACACATCAGAGTTGAATGGTGAGTTCCAACATGGGGCTGCCTCAAAGATAACCAGGTCTGCATGTCCCGGTTTACCCAAATGAGAGGAAAGAGGCACAGGATCCTTTGGAAGCCAGGATGTATCCACCAGTATGACAGGCCCAGCCAAAGTCCTTACCACAAGTCTTGAAAGCTGTCAGTTAATGGAGTCAAGGAGAAACTACCCCTGTCAGTTGACTTGGTAGGCTTCCTGGCTCCAAAAGTAGTAGGATCCGAGAAGGACCTCGAAGCCAAGGTGTCTATCCCCAAAGAGGCAGAGGAATGGCTCTGAAAACTTCAGAGCTAACTTCACAGCTGGACCTTGAACCCTGACATTCTGGTTCCAGGACTCTTCTCAACCTGAAAACATTGATGTCAAAAGAGTAAGGGAAAATGTCAAAGCTGAAGCCTCCAGGGCTATGGGATCTGACTCTGGTGCAGTGGAAGGGAATGGATCAATAACTGTTGGCTCTAGAAAAGGATACTGTGTCAGAAAAAGGTTGGACTATCAAAGGGCCTGTTTCTGTCCCTCTCTGCAGGGATGACACTGGGAGGACCCTCAGCTGGATTTGTGTCCTCAGGAATTTCCTCATCATATGGTCGACATCCAACTTGGTTAGATTTCTAGTGGATCGAGCAAACCTCAAAGAAGTTACAAACTCTGGTCTCGATGGTAGCTTTTGTTGGGAGTACCAGTGAATAAAGTCTGGGGCTGACTGGCCCCAGAGAAAAGGTAGGTTTTGGGAAGGGAGTTCAGATCAAAGCTGCAGGTGGATCCAACTGCCTCGACAACTTAGATACTAGATGTGGAAGAACGGTTGGATCCGGAGACTTTTTCTTCGATTTTTCTACCCTCTCATCTTGTAGCTTCTCATCTTGTATGTTTCTTTGTTTGTCTTTGGAGCACTCTCTCACTCTCTCTTTTCCTCCCTCTTCTTATCCACATATGAAGAAGTGGAAGGTACTTTGGCCTAAAATAAGTTTCACCTTTCTATTTTGAACTGCTCTACTATCAAAAGCAGCACAGATGCTAAAATTATCCTGTAGATGACAGGGACCTAAAAAATAAACACAGAGGGAATGAGGATCTTGGGGGCTATCTTGTTTCACAGGCTGAACATTTCTTTAAAGCCAGTGGATTTGTCAGACATTAGAACTATATTACCACACAAAGGAAATATTACAATAACATACTGCACTCTGAATACTGTGAGCAAGTAGAAAATATATCACTGGATGCCTCCTAAATAGTCTGAAACATGACCTGTCAGGCCCACTAGAATCTCTATTCAACCACAGCCTCTAGACAGGCTTTATCACTAGGGAATGTAGGACTGCAGCTGTCATCCTTCTACACAAAGGAGTTCCATCAACACATCCAGGGAACTATAGACCTATAAGTTTGACTAGTGTTACATGCAAGGCCATGGAAAGAATAACTGTAGACCTGACAAAGACACAGGAAATCTTCAAACACTGAACCCGTCCAAGTTCAGGTTCATCAAGGGCAAGTCATGCCTTCTAAATTTGGTGGACTTCTTCGAGGAGGTCACTAGACCCACGGACAAGGGCAAAATTGGTGCATGCTGCCTATCTTGACCTGAAAAAGGCAGTTGAAACAATACTTCACTCTGGTACTACAGACAAACTCACAAATTTAGGCATAAGTCTCTATCTCATCCAGTGGATAGATAAGTGGCTCACAGATAGGACACTTGGGGAATCCACCTCCACCAAGAGGTCTATTAGTGGCATCAGACAGGGCTTGGTACTGGGACCTTTCCTGTCTGGAATATACTTCTCTGAAGTCAAGGCAAATGTAGAAGGCCTGTGGCTGACCACATTTGCAGATGGCTGCAAGCTGGGTGCAATCACTGAATTCCCCAAAAGATTTAGATACCCTCCATGAAGGTCTGACACAGACAAATAGCTGGTGCCAGAATCATGGCCTAAAACATAATGCAAAAAAAATGCATAATCATACCCTCTGGGAAGAAGACCATCCCTGCAAATTACAACACTGATAACACTCCACTAAGAGTAGACCCAGTGGTAAGGGACTTGGAAACTCAGGTTCACAGTAACCTGAACTTGATCACCATGTGTCCATGGTAGTGAGAAAATCCTTCAGACCTAAGGAGATCATAGTCCCACCATACTCAGTCCACATTAGATCAATAATTGAGTATAAGCACCCTTTGGAATGTACATGACCAAGCAATTGCAACAGCTGGAATGGCCACACAGATTTCTCACTAAAAGAATACAGGGTGTAAATATTATGTCTTATGTAGATCTCCTCAAACCCCTGTCCCTGTTAAAAGTTCTTCACCTGGTGTCAAAGTCATGGCCTCAAGCTAAATGCCAAAAAATGCATAGTCATCCCGTTTGGGAAAAAGAAAACACCCACGAATTACCACATAGGCGGCAGCCCCCTTAATACAGAAGTGGTAATAAGAGATCTGAGGACCCAGGTAGATAGTAATCTCTTCTTTGACAACCATATTGCCATAGTAGTTAGGAAATCATTCCGTGTGTCCCATCTAATTACTAAAGGGTTAGCATATAGAAATAAAGAGGTTATAGTGCCCCTCTACTCGTCACTCATCAGACCCATCATAGAGTACAATGCCCCATTTGGGATGTACCTCACAAGACACTTTCAACAGCAGGAAAGACCACAAAAGTACCTCACCAAGAGGATTACTGGCCTCAAACATATGTCCTATGCAGCCCGACTGAAAAAACTCCGGCTGTACTCAGTGGCATATCACTTACTCAGAGGTGATCTCTGCCTGACTTACAAAGCCATGTCCAACTCAGAATTGATGGACATGCTCCACCTAAAGAAATCCAAGTCACTGCGAGCCACGTGCTCTAGTGAGCTAAACCTCACCACAACAATAAATAGAACATGCTGGAGGGATAGATTCCTGTCACAGAGACTCCCCATGCTTTGGAACAAAATTCCTAACTACATTAGGCAGAGCCCCTCACTAACACTCTTCAAGAGAAACCTTGACGAGTGGATTGGTAACAGAAAATACACCCCTGGGATCACTTCATTGGCTCTGCTTGACAGAGGCTCAGTTAATTAATCAATGGGGTGGCGAAAGCCGACACACTCTGGCTAGGCTTATAAATGCCCTTAGGCCTAGTACCTACCTATGAACCTATAATCTGTGTCTACCCTATAAGGCATTCTCCAATCCAGACCTGATGGATCTGCTACACATTTGCAAAACAAACTACACTAGAATTACATGAGCTAAGGATCTAAACCTTGTCTGTGACGTTGACAAAACATGATAGAGGGTCAGGTATGTGTCTCAGAGACAAGTGATGCGTTAAGGCACAAGCATATACTAAAGCTGTTCTAACCCGTGGGCAATGATAATTGGGAAAATTGGGGCATGAATGGCTAGGCTTAAAAGGGCTCTAGGGCTGTTAGCTTAGTAACCCCCTATAATCTTATGATCCTATAAAGAAGCACACTGAAAAGGGAAAACTATATCAGTAACCATTTTACCCTATCAAAAGTATTAGTATCTTTTTAAGCATATATGTAAAGTAAATCCTACTACAAGTTTTAACACAGTACACTTAGAAAAAAAACTTGAAAAAAAGCTAATTAATTGACTTAAAACATATCTACGCCTAATATGAAACCAACTATTCAACACGAAAGCAGGAAAGGGAGGAGTAAAAATTTCAGCCAAAAATAGCTTTTGCTTAATGTGAATGCACTGGAGCTCTCGGAGGACGTGTCTGGTCGAACAGGCGTCAAACTAGATCTGAGGTAAATCAGGCAGGAGGAGGGAATTGTGGGTAAGGGAGGTGTCAGAGCTCTTGGATCCAATACTCTGATATAAGGCACCAAGGTTGGATCCGATAACCCACATGTTGAATTGACAACATCAGATCTACACTGAAGCTGCCCCCCCCCCAAACCGGCCTTTGTAGACCATTGCAATAATCTGACAATTTCACATCCACAGGCCTAAATAGCATGCGTTTTTAACCACTGACATTGGCCGAATTCACTCTTACACCTTGATGTAGATTTAACCTTAGCTTCCTTAGCAGGGAGTTTCTCAGTTACATTTCCATGATTTCTCAGATTTATTTCAACTGTCTATTCCACATTATGCTCTTTGTTATGCTGTGGAATAACCACTTACACCTTTTTATCTGCAGAGATTTTTCTGTTCTTCTATTTGTTATGTAGCAACTCACCTATCCATCAACCATCCACAAATAATGCTTTTACAGAATGTCATAAACACTCAGTGGATCCAGTTTTACAATTACCACTCCAAACTAATTAAATAGTCACTCATCATTTGGTTCCTACTAAATACTAAGAATTCCCCTCCCCTTACTTTATACCCACTGTAGTGTCATTATAGAAGATGCCTTATGCTAGGAACATCAAGACCTGGCATGTCATCCTTAATTGTTTCACCTTCAACTCCACTTCTGGTTACAGCTACCTGCAAAAAAAAAAAAAAAAAAAAAACAGATGTTCTACTTTTCCTTTTAATAATGCTCAGTATACTATACTTAATTAAAGAGATGAAGACTGCAGTGCATTTCCCAGATTCTTTCCTAGTCTCAATGGAAACCTATTACAATATGTAATAATTTTTCATTCCTTCAAAGTGTAGCAACCACTGCCCCCCAAACTGACTAGTGGCTATGACGTGACTTTAAACATCACTGCCTTGACACTAGGCAGCTTTCATTCCATTCACACAATCCTCCTGTCGTTCTCTTCTTTTATGCTGTGCAACACTCTGTGTAGTAATAACAATGCTTTCCAGCCATTTCTGACTCTTCACAGGATATTTTTATTTTTCATATTACCTTCCTAAACTGTCAGCCTCCACTGCTTCTTTGGCAATTCTTTCCTATCTGCTGGTCTTTAATTCATTAGTCTTCCCTCCATGATTTATTTTTTTCTTTTTATCTGTAATACTAATTTTGCTGCAGGAATTTGTTTCTCCTCAGTTTATGTACATCTGAGTGTACAGAACTCTTCAGAAATTGAATATAGCTTTGCTGATGTACTGTATTTACTGCACATAACTCATTAAACTATGGCACAATAAAAATTAACTAGGTTAGCAGTCTTTAGGGCACAGTTAACATCTATATTTCAAAGCTGCTTATGAATTATGAAGTACATATTTTTCATTTTAAATCTATATTTAAAAGCTGCTTATGAATTATGATTTGCTTATTTTTCATTTTAAAACCTGTACAGTGTCTGGTACTAAACAATTAAATTAATAAATGAAACAACTAATTAAAAACTACAAGATGTGACATCTGAATAAATCTAAATAAAAATGGTGGTAGCTCTTAAAATTAAATACACTTGTGCCATGCAGTGGCACCTGGGTTCAGAACAATTCAAATTGCAAGAATCAAACACTGTACACATACACACACACACACACACACACACACACATACACACACACACACACACACACACACACACACACACACACACACACATATATATACATACATATACACGTTTTATTTTAAAACGTTATTTCTTTTAGATGCAATATCTTACCATTGTATTTCTGTGTTCTGTATTTTAACACATGAAAGCAGCATACAGTTGTGCTGTAATTCACCTGGTAATGCTGTTGTACAGTTTAAGCTATTCTTTTACACTGATTACAACTTTTCACCACTCTGTATGCCACATAATTTCCAAACTATTCCATTTATCCATCTACCTTCTGCGTTCAAGTTCATGGAAATCAGAGTCACGGGAGCCAACGACTATCCCAGCACATTATACGTCCAAGGAAAGAACCAGCCACAGATGGAACACCAGTTTATTACAGGACATAGACTCCAGCACATCAACATCCACACCTAGGGATAATGTAATATCACCAATCAACCCGTGATGTCACATTATCCCTACGGACAATATAATATTGTCAATAAGCCTGTGAGCATATCTTTGAAGCATGAGAAAAAAGGGAGAGACCCACATGGAAGTACACACAAACATAGACAGAACATGCATTATTTAAACAGAACATACCCCTGCAAGGAATCAGACTGGAGAGTTTAAGTGCTGTGTGTCAGCAATGCTAACCACTGTGTTACCATCCCCTCTGTACCTCATATTATCTCTAAATCACTGCTTAAACAGCTCATATGAGGCATAACCTCCCTGTTTGTCTTCATCTGTCTACCACTACATTGTATACTGTAACACTACCAGACTTGTGCATATATTAGCATCCATCCTTGAGATTAAACATAATAAATCTTCTTCAGAAGGTGCAGCCCAGTATAAAATGTGCAAAACAAAGTACAGCATTGTGATATTATATTATGACCTCTAATTATATGTAAAAATGGATTTGTTTGTTTCTAGCTTTTCTCCTGTGTGCTACTTGTGTAAAAGGGCTTTAGGTTCAAAAAAGGCTTTGGTTTGGCAAGACTTAACCAGCAGTATAAACAAATGAAATTAAATAATTAATACACAATATCCATTCTGACAACTGCTTCAGGCAATTAAATACTGATTCTCTCACAATATATTATTCATCACACTGCCATGGTTAAACTCACAGTTGATTACTAGTTTCTACAAGTGTGTCTCTATACAAAATGCCTAATCATCATTTCTTTTGGCAACCATCAATTAAATGTAGTACTATACTGCCCTCTGCTGCATTTTAATTCAGGAGCACCCTCACATTCACTATTTTCTCTGCATTGTTGAGTTATGCCTGCCACAAACTGCAGAAACTTTCTAAACTGACCTCTAATTTATACACTTTGGGTTAACTGACTGTGTTTTACTGATTTGATATTAAAATAATAAACAAACAAGTAAAAAAAAAAAGGCAGTAAGAATACAAGATGAAAGAATGGACATTGATGACGATCAAAGTAAAAGGAAATCAACAGACAAAAATTAATTTCCATAATCAGCCTTTCAAATATGCATTGGATTGCTTCCTGTCCTTTAAAATGCAAGACATATTGCCAAGTAGCCTGAATCTGTGAATAAATGTATCAGCTTCCTAAAAAAAGAAGGTATGTACCCACCATAACATTCCATCTTTGTTGTCCATTTTCATTCTTTCTCAACTGTTGGGTTCAGATCCGAACCTCGTATCCGATTTGGCTGCTTTTTCCAGATTACAGAACACTGAAACTCTTGAGCTCTCCCCTTTACCCATAATTCCCTAGTCACCTTACATACCTGAGATCTAGTTTGCTGCCCATAGACCTATGGAGTAATGAAAAAAAAGGAAATAACAGAATCTGGGGCTCAAACAAAGGTACACAAGTTCCTCCAAAATCCTTCGATTTTTCCAGGAGTAAAGTCAAAGGATGGGACTGGTGGGAGGGAAGTTGAGGAAGAATTAATATGGACAACCTAGACAGAACATTATGGTGAGTACATAACTGACATTGTCATTTTCATTCATTCCTCAACTGTTGGGACAGAGTCCCCAGATACCTAATTCCTGGGAGAACTCTAAGGAAGGATATTCCTGAGCAAAGGTGAACCAAAGGCTGCTCTTCCCCTAGAGACCAGATCCAATTTGTAATGAGTAATAAGGGTATGAGGATTAGCCCAGGTTGCAGATGAACAAATTTCATCCAAGAAAGTTATATTCAAGAAAGCTGAAGAAGCTGCCATAGACCTGGTGGAATGGGCTTTTGGTGGTTTTGGTAAAGGCAAACCTACTTTGTTATAAACAAAGGTAATACAATCAGTCAACCATTTAGGCAAAGTCACTTTAGAAACTGGTTTGCCTAATTTTGATTCAGAAAACAAAACAAATTATTCAGATTTCCTCAAATTTTTCGTTCTGTGAACATTCAGTTGGTGTAACATATATCCTTTGTTTGAGAAATTTGGAAAGAAAACCGGAAGATTGATAACCTGATTAATATTGGATTCTGACACCACCTTAGGTACCTTAGGTAAAAAGTAAGTATTGGTCCGTAAAAAATCTTTTATCCTTGTGAAAAATTAAATAAAGAGGTTTAGAAGAGAGAGCCTGAAGTTCAGTCATTCTTCTAGCAGAAGTAATGGCAATTAAGAAAATAGTCTTCCAGGAAAAAATGTTAGTTCAGACTTAACTGATGGTTTAAAGGGGAGGGGGTTGGATTAAGCCTGAAAAACAGCATTTAAATCCCAAGGAGGAGTAGAATCCTTTAGAGGAGGTCTAAGTAAATATGTTCCTCTTATAAAGGCTTTGCAAATCTTGGAGGAAGCTACAGTTGAGTTATTTATTTCTATATGACAGTTAGAAATGGCTGCTTATTGTACTCTGATAGTTGAGGAGCTATCCTCTTCACTGAAAATTGAAGCCAAAAATTCAAGAACCTTAGAAATCTGAGTTGAAAAGGGATCAAGATTCTTTTTATGTGCATAAAAAACAAACCATTTCCATTTACTTTTGTAAACTTTTCTAGTGGAAGCTTTGTGGAATGACAAACTATGACGGACAGGGAAGGTGAACCTGGGCTGTCTAGCAATCATCAGAATTAGATAGACCATGTGGTCAACATGAGGTCTAAAATGCCTGTATTAGTCTTGTCTGTTGGGTGAGATAGTAGGTCTGGAGCTGGATCCAGAATCCAGGGCAGATGTAGAAGATGAAGCCAAAGGAAGGGAAACCAGCTCTGAGGAGGCCAGTAAGAGGCAATGAGGATAACTGTGTTCTTCAGTTGAGATGCTTTCTGGAGAAATTTGGGAATTAGGTGTAAAGGAGACCAGGGAGACAAACATGTAGTAGACTGCCTCACGGGGACTTCCCACTGGGGGATCAAGGCAAAGAACTTGCTACACCTGTTGCTGACAAAAGATTCAAAAAGGACTGCAGCAAAGCAGACGCCATCAACAGAAAATCATCTCTGCCATGTTCATATTGGGAGTTCACTCATGAGGCATTACAATAGACCTGCTTAACTCATCTGCAATTACATTAGATATCCCCAGAATGTTCATTGCTACCATAACGCAACTGGATGAGATCGCCCATTGCCATACTCTCACAGCTTCTCAACATAGAGGATAAGATCTGGTTCCCCCTTGTTTGTTAATGTACCAGACTACTGACATTGTCTGTCTGATTCACAATAGTCCTGGTTGGGAGAGTGTCTTGGAAGGCCTGCAACAGTAGGAGGACAGCTGTCATCTCCAGGACACTGATATGCATGTTTGCCTGTTTGAAGAGGCCATGTGCCTTTGATCGTTCTTCCAAAGAAATCCTCTCACCTGCTAAGAGGTGTCCATGGTCAGTGTGGCCTTGGGTTGAGGGAGAAAGTACAGTTCTGTACACTTACCATAAATGTAGATGTTCGAGTGTATTCACTGTTGCAGTCATCACATTTGGGTTATCTGCTTGCAGTAGCCCTCAGTCGGCCTGATTATCAAAGTCATGGGTCCTGTGTCGGTTGCTGTCTCATCTTCCATGACGTCAGGTAGTCAGGGGTATAAAGCATGCAGCTGACGCCATTGCATCAGTTTTTCTTGCCCCAGATGTCAGGTGCCCCCCTAATGGGAAGCAATTAAATACACACATATATATATATATATATATATATATATATATATATATATATACACACACACACACACAAGGTTATACCTCTAACAAAAAAAGCAAATACACCAAAAAGCTTTTAAGCATAGTAAAGGAATGTAGAGGTATAGCCAAAAGAAGTCAGGGGGCTGGAGGGAGGGTAACCAGGACTGCAACAGTGAATAAACTCGAACAACTACATTTATGGTAAGTGTACACAACTGTACTATGTTCTTTGTGTTTCACTGTTGCAGTCATCACATTTGGGTAGATTCCCAAAGCTAAGAATGGGAGGAGGAATTTAGTTAGCATTAGGACCAGCTATAAGGCCCCAGCTCTGGATTTAGAGAAAACTGGCAAATGGTAATGATTGGTGAAAGTATGTACAGAACTCCAGGTAGCAGCTTCTAAGATATCTCTGGTAGGGACACCTCTGAGAAAGACTGTAGAGGTAGATGCAGCCCTGGTTGAATAGGGTCTAATCCCCTGTGGGATAGGTTTTCCATGGTGCTTAAAGCAGAAATGAATGCAATGGCCTATCCATTTAGAAATGGTTTGCTTTGAAACAGACTTCCCCTCTGCACCTGCAGCAAATACCACCAGCAGTTGTTCAGATTTCCTTTGAGGTTTAGTCCTGTCCAAGTAAAATCTAAGTTGTCTGTGCACATCTAAGGAGTGCAGTATCCGTTCCCCTTTGTTCTGTGGATTAGAAAAGAAGGTTGGCAAATGAATGGATTGATTAAGAGCCACACTGGATACCACTTTGGGCATGAAGAAGGAACTGGTCCTGAGGGACACCTTTGATCATTATAAGTAAAAAACTAAGAGCTCTCATAAAATCATCCAAGGCAAATTTTGAGAGAAAAATCGCCAAGGACTCTAAAGAGAATCATAAGGCCTTCTTTAGCTATGTTAGAAACCTAGGAGGAAACTCCCAGATATGCTCAGAATTAGTTCAAAATGATGTGAAAATTACTGAACCTACACACATTGCCAACATACTGGCTGACAGGTTCAGTGCAAACTTCTCCCCCCAAGGAGAGATATCTATTCCAGAGGATTGTAGCCCCAAACATCTCCAGCCCAGGTGAGAACTGCCCTCACTAAGGCAAAAACACAGCATCCATGGGACGGATGGTGTCCCGGCTGTGTGCTTCATGAACTCAATGAGGAATTAAACCCACAGTTAGGACAGCTGTTTAATCTTAGCCTCACCTCAGGATACGTACCCAAGGAGTGGCGACTGTGGTCCCACTTCATAAGGCGGTGCCTCCACAGACCCTGAAATTACCGCCCCATTAGCTTGACAAGCCTTATCTGCAAAGCCATGGAGAGGATCATAATGGAACTCATAAATAAAGACATAGGAACTTGCAGACTTTGGATCCAACTCAGTTTGGCTTTGTCAAAGGCAGATCCTGCCTCTTAAACTTGGTTGACTTTTGAGACAGTCACCAAGGCCATTGATGAGGAAAGGCAGTCCATACAGCCTACCTCGACCTGGCAAAGGCCTTGACACAATACCCCACTCAGGTATCATCGAAAAACTCATCAGCTTGAATGTAAACCCATACATCACAAGATGGGTTGCAAACTGGCTAAGTGACAGAACCCACAGGGTCAGAGTTGCTGGAGCCATGTCAGACTCAAAGCCTGTCACAAGTGGTGTCCCACAGGGCTCAGTCCTGGGTCCACTCTTGTTCGGCATCTACTTTTCTGAAGTACAAGCAAACACAGGAGGGTTATGGCTGACAAAGTTTGCAGATGACTGCAAACTGGCGCCATAGTCGAAAACACATCTGACACAGATATCCTCCAGAAGGGCCTCACAGAAATGGATAACTGGTGCCAGAGCCATGGCCTGAAGTTAAAGGCCAAAAAATGCATAGTCATACCCTTTGGGAAAAACAAGGCTACCCCTAGCTACCATATAGGTGGCAATCCACTGAGCACAGAAAAAGTCATCAGAGATCTGGGGACCCAGGTTGACAGTAGCCTTTCGTTTGACACTCATGTTGCTAAAGTAGTTAGGAAAACCTTCTATATCACCCACCTGATCATGAAGGATTCACATCTAGATCAAGGGAGGTCATCGTCCCCTGTACTCATCACTTATTAGACCTATGATTGAGTACAATGCCCGTTCGAATGTATCTGACCAGACACCTGCTGCAGCTTGAAAGGCCCCAAAAGTTCCTCACCAAAAGGATAAAGGGTCTCAAAAATATGTCTTATGCTGCCCGACTGAAAGAACTCCAGCTCTATTCAGTCTCATACCGCTTGCTCAGAGGTGACCTGTGCCTGACATATAAGGCCATGTCAAACCCAGATTTGATGAATATGCTTCACCTCAAAAATCTAGATCCCTCAGAACCACAAGGCGGAGACTTAAACCTTGACACTGTTATAAATAAGACGTGCTGGAGGGACAGATTCATCACCCAGAGACTCCCTATGCTGTGGAACAAAATCCCGGTACATGTGAGGCAGAGCACCTCTCTGGTCTTGTTCAAGAGGAATCTTGACCAATGGATGGGAGATTGCAGATATACCCCAGGGATTACTTCAGCGTCACTGCTTGACAGAGGCACAGCAAAATGATAGGCATAGTTTTTATTCAAACTAAAGGGGTGGCGAAAGCCACATAACTATGGGCTAGGCTTATAAATGCCCTTGGGCAGATAGCCTAGTATGAACCTATGAACCTATGAACCTATGTCTGCATGAAAGATGATGAAAGGCTCCACTGCCATAAGGGCCTGTAATTCAGATACCCTTCTTGCTGAAGTGATTGCTAAAAGGAAAGCTGTTTTTCAAGAAAGGAATTTTAACTCTGCACTTGCAGCTGGCTCAAAAGGAGGCAGAGTTTTTCCAATACAAAATTAAGGCCCCAGGCTGGAGTTGGGGCTCTTCTGGGTGGTCTTATGTTTTTGGCCATTCTGAGAAACTGCTTGAGCAGTGGGTGAGAAAAGGGGTGGTTCTGTGTTGTAATGAGCTGAAATGGCTGAGGCATGAATTTTGATGGAGGAAAAGGAAAGGCCCTTGTGAAGCATCTCAGTTAAGTATTGAAGAATCTGAGGTAAATTGGGCGCTGCTGAGGCCATCCCTTGAGTTTGGTTCCAGGCACAAAATCTTTTCCATTTTTCAGCATAAGATTTTCTAGTACTAGGCCTCCTTGCCTCCAAAATGGCATCCAACACTTGTTTACTGAGGGATGGTAACGGAGACATTAGGCAATTAGCCTGGCTGCCAGGTTCAGGGTTTGAAGCTGGGGGTGCAGAATCTAGCTCTCCTGCTGTGACAGCAGGGTAGGGGTCATGGGGTTAGCTTTGACACACTGCGCAAGAGGGGGTACCAGTGTTGGTGTGGCCAGTCTGGTGCAATCAGTATCATCCTTGTTTTGTCCTGTTTGATCTTTAGTAGTACTCTGGAGAGGAGAGGCAGAGGAGGAAAGGCATACACTGATAGATTTTTCCAGCTGAAGGACAGAGCATCCACTTTCCAAGCTTGATTGTGGGGAGTCCTTGTGCAGAATTTGTCCAATTGGTAGTTCTGGGGGGAGGCAAACAGGTCTATATCTGGGCTCCCCCATTTGTTTATCAACATGTTGAAAGTCTTTGGTTCCAGTTTCCACTCGTTTGGGTCCATGAGATTTCTGCTTAGTTCGTCTGCCAGTGTATTTAGTTTTCCTGGCAGGAATTGAGCATGTAAATGCACTTGGTAGCTCAAGGCTGTGTTCCACAGAGCCATGGCTAGTCTGCAGAGGGGATAGGAATGGGTACCCCCCCCCGCTTGTTTATGTACCACATAACAGTGGTGTTGTCTGTCTTTACCATTAGTTGTCCTGGAAGAATTTGGTCCTCGAAGGCTGTCAGAGCATTCTGTACAGCTAACATTTCTTTTTGATTGATATGAAGGTGCATTTGACTTGGGTTCCATTTGCCCTGAATGCACTTCCCTGCCAGGTGAGCCCCCCATGCATAGTCTGATGCATCTGTTGTTAGGGTTTGGGCAGCAGGAGGTAGAATGGTAGTCCCTTGTTTTGGTGGCAAGCCTCTGCCCACCAAAGGAATTCTAACCATAGGCAAGGTATGATAGGAATCATTGCTTCTAGACCCTGAGAATGTTGACACAGTAGGCTTTTTAGATACCACTGTAGTTTCCTCATATGCAGTCTTGCATATGGAATTAGTAGAATGCACGAGGCCATGAACCCCAAGGCTTGCAGTATTTGCCTTGCAGATAGCAGGGTTTTTGTGGCAACTAGTTTGAAGTAAGTTGTCAAATGAGTTTGTTTCTCTGGCATGAGGAAAGCCATCTGGGAAGTTGGGTTCAAGCTTGCTCACAGGAATATAATTTATTGACAGGGTACCAGCTGTAATTTTTTTTTCATTTATGGTGTACCCCAGACAAGTTAGCACCTTTTGTACAAATGCCAGATGATTCAAAAGTATGTCCTGGCTTTCTGCCTGAATTAGACAATCGTCCAGGTATGGGTATATTTGAATATTTCTTTGCCTGCAAAATGCAATGACTGGAGCTAGGCACTTTGTGAATACCCTGGGTGCAGTAGATAAGCCAAAGGGCAGTGCAGAGAACTGATAGTGCATGCAGCTTACTTTGAAGTGTAGGTATCTTCTGCAAGATTCCCTGATTGGGATGTACAGGTAGACTTTCTTTAAATCCAGTGTTGCCAACCAGGCATCTTTGCCTATCATGGGAAGCAACTGATGAAGAGTTAGCATCTTGAATTTTGGAATTACCAAAAAGGTGTTTAGGATAGAAAGGTCCAGGATAGGATGCCGTGAGTTGTCTTTTCTGGGTACCAGGAAAAGTCTTGAGTAGAAACCTTGTCCCTTTTCCTCTTCTGGTACAGTCTGGATAGCCTTTAATCTTAAGAGAGAGAGTATTTGCTTTTGAGCCTCTGCCCTTGGATCCCGTAGATCAGGCCAACCGTTTGGGGTTGGTAACATGCGGAAGTGAAATCTGTATCCTTGGGAAACTATGTTTAAAACCCATTTGTCCTGGGTAATGAGTTCCCAGTTTTTTGCTTGCAGAGCAATCTTTCCCCCTAAAGGGGCAGTCAGTTGAGAAGTGCTTGGAAGTTTTAAAGTTAAGTCATTATGACAGCTTACCATAGGGGGAGTCTTACTACATGCACAAAAGCTTCCTTCTTATATACAAGATTCTTTTGATTTTTTAAATAAAATAAAAGATGTTATATGGAAGGACAATATGTATTGGATTACATTAGATGTGAAGAGTCTTTACACTAATATTAAACATGTGTTTGGATTGGAAGCATTATACAAACGAATGGGTGATCATCCTCTTACACATTATGTTTTGGATTTAGTGAAATTTTGTTTGGAAAATAATTATTTTTATTTTGAAAATCAGATTTTTCATCAAATACAGGGTACAGCGATGGGTGCTCCATTTGCACCCATGTATGCTAACATTTTTATGGGATTGGTTGAACAAGAGTGTATTTATACTAATTTATTTGTTAAAAAGTATGTGAAATATTATTTTAGATATATTGATGATTTGATTTTTTTATGTGAAGAGGGTATACATCTGGTATCAAATTTTGTACGGGAAATTCAACATAATAGGTTTGATATATCTTTTGATGGGTTACAATATGGACAAACAGTTTCTTTTTTGAATATTCATTTGCAAGGTATTGTTGGAAAACATGTTGGCACAAGTATTCATAGGAAATTTGGTTTGCCACATGATTTTTTGATGGGTACTAGTTGTCACCCTAAACATACCATTGAAGCCTTACCGTATGGTGAATTTTTGAGAATTTCCCGTTTATGTAATGAAGGTGATATATTTATGAAGGAAATACAGTATACTAGAAATATGTTTATAAAAAGACAGTATGATGTTAAATTGATTGATTTGGATATTCAAAAGGTACTGAATATTAGATATAATACTAGACCCTTACTAAAAAATAGAGGCAATAGTTATGGTGGTTATAGTATAAAAAAAGAGAATTTATTTTTAGTCTCTACTTATAATGTTTGCAGTGATAGTATTAAAAAACATGTAGTACATTTTTGGGAATTTTTAAAGAATTTTGGTGAACTCAATAATTTAATGGAAAAAAAATATTTTTTTTTTATAAAAGGGGTAAAAATATTACGGACATGGTTGTACATACAAAATTTTTCAGACCCGAGTTGAAATTATATCATCATATTGTTAGTGGAGGCATGTTATCATGTGGCAAATGTAGTGGTTGTCCATATATAATAAATTTTTTTCCCTATATTAACAATATTAGTTTTAGACCTGATGGGACATATAACTGAGTTATTTATGCCATAAAATGTGGATGTGATAAGTTTTACATCGGCCAAACTAAGAGAATGTTTAAAATTAGGTTACTTGAACATTTGAGAGATATTAGGATAAATAAATTAGAGAGCCCTTTAGCTCAACATTTTTATGAATATCATGGTGGCCAATGTGATAGTCTAAAAGTGACTATTTTGCAACAATTGGTTGTAAGTGATTTTGATGTAAATATGATCAAGAAATTGCTTCTAAAAAAAAGAAACTATTTTTATTTTAAAATATAACACCTTGATACCCAAAGGTCTGAATACAGACTGTTGTTGGAGAAGTGTGGTTTAAAACAGTTCTTTTTAAATTGTTTAATTGTTTGATTGCTTGATTGTTTAATTAATGAATAATGATTGTAGCTGGTACTATTTAAACTGCTTCTATATGTGGTTTGTTACTCCTTGAAGGCTTACTGTGGCCGAGGCGCTAGAGAAATAAAGAAGCTTTTTTTATCTTGGTTGTGTCGTTTTGTGGTGTAGCAATTTGGATTCAGCTGTTGTTCGTTGGGAGTCTTACTGCTCCCTGATTTGGAAGTGGGAGCCCCCCACTACTTAGTCCTGTGCGTACCCTGGGACTGAAGCCTGGCTGTTCTACTGGTTCTGGGTTTGAACTGAGAAGGCCTGGAAGAGGCAGGAAAAAACAATTTTTTTTGAGGGCAAATGGCTACTAAATCTTGGAGGCTGCACTTGTAAGAAATTTTTAACAGTTTGCATAGATTTAGCTTTTTCCTCCATCTTTTTAAGAACTTCTTCTGCTTTGTTGCCAAACAGGCGGTCCTGATTTAAGGGAGCATCCAGCAATTTAGTTTTAACATGATCTGGCAAAGATTGTTCCTTAAGCTAAGCATGCCTTCTAAGTACAGACCCGGTGACAGCAGCCCTGCAAGATGCCTCTAGTGAATCAAAACCACATTGCAAAGTTATGTTTTCCAACCTATTCAGCAGAATGCATTAAATCCTTATTTTCAGCACAATCAGGAATCAACATCGTTTTCTGTTTAAGCAATCCAATAATATTCTGCTGAAACTTTAACAAATGAAATTAGCAATTTTAGGCCCTGATGGCCAAGGTTGCAGAAGTGTATACATTCTTACTCCATCTATCCAGGGCCCTGGAATCTTTATCAGAGGGGGTAGGATTTTTGGCAGTAGTAGCCTTAATGCCCTTGGGTCCCTGTGAAATGGTCTCAGGATCCGCAGTAGGATTTTTAAAAAGGAACTTGTGAGAATCCGGAACCCTGTAATATCTACCAGGTTTTCTCGGAGCAGGAAGTAAAGAGTCAGGGGCCAAGCTAGATTCCGAAAAGGCATCGTCAACAATGTCCAGCACAGGAGGGATAGCTAGAGGCCTGTGTTGGGGCAGGAGTAAGAAATCTCTAAGCCTCTTTTTAGAATCAGAGTAATCCTGTCTTTCCCAGTGAAAATGCTCCCTAAGAGTATGCAAGGTTTCACCAAAAAAAAAAAAAAAATCCTCTGGGGGAGAAGTAGAGGGAATAGAGTCCTCTGCATCAGAATCCTCATAGGTAGATAAGGGTAAATCCTGGTCATCAGAGGAGACAGAAAGTTCAGAATCCTGGTCAGAAGTATCAAAAGCAAACTCAGTCCTAGGTCTCTTAGAGGGGGAAAATTGGCTTCCCCTGATTAAAGTAATAAGGTCTTCAGTCATTTTTATCATTTGTTTTTTAGGCACAGAGGCCTGACCATGTGGTCTGGGCATCGGTTTCCTAGGCATGGCTCGAGTTTTAGGCCTTGAAGAAGAAGATGGCATTCGTTTAATATAAAAGTCAGTAGGCCTGAATACACCCTCAGAAGCCGGTGCCTGCACAGCGGCTCCGGACCCATCCAAGGTAGAGACATCTGCAGGTTCCACAGTTGAAGCATCTCGCGGCATACCAGACTCCAAATGGGTCTCAGTAGAGGCCTGCAAATCTGAAGTAGCGGGTATCAGGGGCTGCAAAAGCACCTCACTGAGTACCAGCGAACTGGCAACTAGCTTAGGAGAAGCGTCGTCGGCAGCTTTGGACCTAGGCGGCCTGTCTCTGTCTTTATCTTTACGTTTTTTCGGAATGTTGGTAGTCAGGTGGCTTACCGAAGACATATCTGGATAATTGAACCAAGCACCAAAATATTTAGAAGCGAAAATATACTGACGACAAATAGTTTGTGGTTTAAATTAGGCACAAAACCGACAGCGAGGTACGTCGTGGTCAGGGCCTAGGCAATGAATACAGTACAAATGAAAATCTTTATGAGGTATTTACTTTCCACAAGAAATACAATTATTGACTTTTACTGACATCGATTTAGAGCAAGAAAAAGTTTCCCCAATGGGGTACTTAGCTTTAGTTGAATACTTCAGTTCTGAAACTCGAAAACGAAAATTTCAGGAGTCGGCCGACTGGCACTTGCGAACTGCTCTGGTTTGGGCACCGCACGGCAAGAAAGACTGATGTAATGGTGTCGGCTACATGCTTTATACCCCTGACTACCTGATGTCACGGAAGATGAGATAGCAACTGACGCAGGACCCAAGACTTTGATAATCAGGCGACTGAGGGCTACTGCAAGGAGATAACCCAAATGTGATGACTGCAACAGTGAAACATGAAGAACATCAAAGGGATGGCTTTCTTGTATTTGACTGGAATGGAGTCACCACCGAAGATAATTTTATGCAAGCTTACGTTATTTTGACTTGACTGGATAATGGTTGTTGGAGAATACACCACTGAGTTGTGAGTGCCAGCAGTACAAGAGTGATTGCTGCTCCCATGGATCACAATGCTTGCAGTATCAGGTAAGCTGAAAGAGAAAAACTCTGAATGATCTTTTGACCTGGAACTGAATTGTCTGAATCCAGGACAGAGGGAGAAAAGCTATATGAGTGACCATACTGAACAGAGCACTGATGAATTCCAGAATCTGAGTTGGTTTGAGTTGAGATTTGTTGTAATTAACCAAAATCCCCAGCTGACAGCATAACTGGAGTAAGCAGTCCTGAGCTTGAATTAGGTGATGCCTGGTCAGAGCGGTCAGGAGACAGATGTCCAGATATGGAAACATGCATAATTCCCACAGTCTTGAGTGAGCTGAAACTACTGCCATGCACTTGGTAAACACCCTGGGGGCTGCAGTGAGACCAAAGGGCAGTGCTCTGAATTGGTAATGAATGGCTCCCAGCCAGAAGTGTAGATATTTTCTGGATTGTCTGTTCTTTTTTATTTGATAGCATGCATCCTGAAAATCAGTTGAGCACATCCAGTCGTCCTTGTGCAGAAATGGCAAAATGGACTGAACTATGACCCTCTGAAACCATGTATGTGGATTTAGTCCACTGAGATCCAAAATTGGTCTCTAGTCTCCTGTCCCTTTTGGCACTAAAAAGAATCTGGAATACGTTCCAGATTCTATCTGGTCTGGGGGGACCTCTTGGATGACTTTTTTCTAGCATCTTGTTTATTTCTAATGCTTCTGCTTCCCTCTGACTGGGTGGAACATTGGGGGTTTTGTTTGATACTAGAGGAGGTAGATGGGAAAATGGTATTATCCTCCTCACCCATGAATCTTTTGTAATTTCTAGACAGGCTCTCTGATGCAGTAACAGATAACCTCTGACTGCCTCCAGAGATGGACAGTTGGGCTTCCATTTAGGAAAGTTCATAGGATCCATTAGAGAAGGTATCTGGATCACTAGTTATGTGGACCACCTCTGCCATGGGGAGAGCATCTTCCATTTGTGTTGCCCTCTCTGCGCCTGGGGGAACTGTCGCCATGTGGATCTTGAAAGTGGCCCTGGGATTTTTTGAACCACATTTTCCATCTGCCTCGTTGGTTCCTAGGAGAGGTCTATCGAGGCATCAAAAAATGTATTCCCACAGCAGACAGGGTTTTTTCTTCTGGCTCATACCTACAGTATGTCTTTAACTTTGGGTCCAAACAAGGAGGTTCTGTCAAAAGGAGCATCGAAAAAGAAGATTTGAAGGGTTCTGCAAAGTCATATAAGTGCATCCAGGCATGTATTCTGATGTAAACGCCTGAATCCAATGCCTGTGAGGTACCCTCAGCTGCATGGGAGATAAGCCTCATCGACAAATTTAAAATAGACTGAAGAGTAGCCAACTATGAGCAAATAGTACTCTCTATCTTGGAGGATATGGTCCCATAGAGGGATTTGGAAATTTCCATGGTCAAATCCCTCTGGAGTCTCATAAAATACGTAAAATAATTCACTGACCTAAGGGCAAAAGTCACTGAAGCATAGACATGCTTCCCAAACTTGTCCAATGCCCTAGACTCCCTGTTAGGGGGGTGAACAGAGGAACTTTTTCTACCAGAACTTTCTTAGTGGCCACCACTATGACCATGGCATCAACGGGTACTCCTTTACTCCAGTATGGTCTATCCTTAGGTGGTGCCAGGATCCCATCTGGTCTCTTAGGGATTGGCTCAATTGTGTCCGGCTCCTTCCATGCCCATCAAGAAACTAAATCAATGAGATAATTGGCAGGCAGAGGCACCCAGGAGGTAGATGGGCCAGCATCAAAGGTCTCCAGGAAAACTGACTCCTCTTGGGAAGGGCTACTGGGGGGGGGCAAACACCCTTTTATTTTAGGAGTTCTAAGATGTCCCCAAAGGAGACATCATCAGGTGGTGATCTGGGGGACCCTTACCCTTCATCAAAGTCAGTATCCTCAGTGACAGACTCTTGTGGAGAGTCCAGGTGCCTCCATTTGCACTTCTTCTTCTGGGGGACCTCCTCGCAGAAATGCTCCTGGAAGGTATCTGAAGAGACCAATATACCCTACTGGCTGGCCTGGAGACTGGTTAGGGCTCACTGTCTCAGTGGAATGGATGTGTGAGGCTCTGTATGCACAACTGAATGGGATGGGGGGGGGGGTCAGAGCAGAGGAAGGTAGAGAAGTCTGAACTCTAGGAATAGAGAAGGCTCTCTCCACTACCTCGAAGGCAGAATGCCTGGGAGAAACAGAAACTGATAGCAAGCCCCTAAGAATTAGTTTATTTTTATGATCAATTAAAGCACGGGAGTTAAATCCCTTACAGATGTCGCAGTCAGAGTCCAAACGAGAAGGTCCTAAACAGTAAACGCACTTGGAATGTGCATCTGAATTGGGAATTTTGTGGTTGCATGCCACACATTTTGTAAAACCTGATGGTTTAGCAGACATTTTTATATCAATATGGAAAGTAATGAAAGACTAAGGAAAACTTTTTTAAATAGTAGAAAGAAAAGAAATTACCAACAATGGTAAATTGTAAGAAAGAGTACTAAAAAGTACTATAAAAGGACAGAATTACCAGCTATGGTAATCGAGAATACTCAGAGTAAAAAGACAAGACTATAATTTTAGATATGATAAGGTTTAAGGGAGGAAAAAGAGAGAAAGGTGTAATAGCTTTGAGTTACAGAAAGAACAGATAAACTCACAAAAATTTTTAAAGGCTCAATCAAGAGTTTCGTATGTAAGGTGACTAGGGCATTATGGATAAAGGGAGGAGCTCTAGAGTTCCAGTGTTCTACGACCTGGAAGAAGCGACCAAGTCAGATCCGAGGATTGTATCTGAACCCAACAGCTGAGGAATGAATGAAAATGAGAACATCAGATCATATTTTATACCTAGTAAGATAAGCAAGGTTCAGTTAGCAACCTTACAGACTAATAAGATTACTGCAACAACCCTGAAAAAAAATAATGTGCAGCTAGATGAAATGCACTTTTACAGAGTTAGGTTTCTGCACAGGAAAATGCCCGTTATCCCAAAGAGTTGCAATCACGGCGAGGTTTATTTTAAATAGGGTTTGCGGTATCTCTACACTGAGATTGGGGGGCTTCCTCTATGAAAACTTAATTCTCTGACCTATGCAAATGGCATTTATTTATTTTTGACAATACAGCACTCTTACCAGTTTAGTTAAGTAACCTGAATGACCTAGATCCAATAAAGAATACTGTTTCTAAAAATTAGTCTAGTAGAACTTTGCAGACTGTGTAAAGGTAACCCATCCATTCTCACACATGCACTATGGACTCTATTGAAATGTCAGCACTCAAAATGCCAACTGTCGACAAGATGGGAAAAAAAAAAGATCAAAAACCCACCCATGTCACCCCCACCCCTGAACTTAAATATGCCAACTCAGAGATTGCCGTACTTCACAGTAAAGGAAATATTCCAGGAAACAGGCATCTTGGACTTGGTATATGTAAGTCTGTTTTTCGACCATTGACCTCCATGTTTTGGGACTCGCTCTAGTGGGTCCCGACATTTCAAATGGTTACTGCCCTGACATCCTATGTGCAGAAGCATTATTTATTTGATAACTAAGTCAGTGGCTTTGTTGAAAGACCCTTTTCAATCAAGTCCAGATACAAGGTACATAAAAAAAACATAGTGCATTAGGCAAAAAGATAAAAATGCAATTCAGTGCTTAACACACAAATATACTAGCAAAGATTTATAAAACACAAATAGAGGTCATTAAATCTGAACCACAGAGTCCGTACACTTAGTTAAAGACAGGTAAGGGCCACACATGAAGCTAGGTTAAATAACTATGTGACAGCTGGACATACTCGGGAATCCAAATGTGTAGTCTCCTGTACATACATGCCTGCTTCTCCAAACATGGGTTGACATTTTATCGTTGCATTTTCAGGCAATGTTATTCGCACAGCATGTTTTATAAAATATCATTACAGTGAGCACCTATCCTCAAAGTCAAAGGTGCTACAACATATAAAAATGTCACTTTTTTATGCAGGCATATTTATTATGCATCCAAAATCACAATGCTATTATATTTTGACATCTTACATATTTGTTACTGAAAGCTGCAGTTTTGTTTCCAAATGTATGTTTTACAACTGCTGCAATTTGTCAGTATCAATTTTTAACATTCTTTAGACATTATCAGTTGTTCTGGGGTTTTGGGGTATTCTTCAACTAGAAGTAAGAGATTGTAGAACCAAAAGGGCTACAGCAAACCAAGAAATATGAACAAGTTGGCAGATTAGGTTCCAACAATCACCAAAGCCAAGGCATGATGTGTGAAACTAAGCTTTTAATGTAGTAAAATGCGTAAGTGCTTTCATTTAAACAGTGTAAACTTCATCAGACAAAAGTGTAAAACAAGACAAGCATTCAAACTGGAACCTTAGTTTGAGAGACAGCCATACAGAACTATATTCAAGTTTATAGAGCTAAGTATATTTTCTGTGTTATTCTGTATTATAGAGCTAAATTGTCTGCTTGATATCTGTGTCTTACTGCTCTGCAAATCTATAGAAAACAGTATATATATTTTTTATAATTTGCACATTCCTTACATCTGTGTTGAAACTGCCCACCCCCTCATTTCCTGCCTTGTCTTTCAGCTGATATAATTTAGCTAGTGCTGTGTCTCCTTTTAATTAACAACCTGTATTCAAACTGGAACCTTAGTTTGAGAGACAGCCTTACAGAACTATATTCAAGTTTATAGAGCTAAGTATATTTTCTGTGTTATTCTGTATTATAGAGCTAAATTGTCTGCTTGATATCTGTGTCTTACTGCTCTGCAAATCTATAGAAAACAGTATATATATTTTTTATAATTTGCACATTCCTTACATCTGTGTTGAAACTGCCCCCACCCCCTCATTTCCTGCCTTGTCTTTCAGCTGATATAATTTAGTTTGAGAGACAGCCTTACAGAATATATTCAAGTTTATAGGAGCTAAGTATATTTTTTCTGTGTTATCTGTATTATAGAAGCTAAATTGTCTTTGATATCTGTGTTCATTTCCTGCCTTGTCTTTCAGCTGATATAATTTAGCTAGTGCTGTGTCTCCTTTTAATTAACAACCTGTATTCAAACTGGAACCTTAGTTTGAGAGACAACCTTACAGAACTATATTCAAGTTTATAGAGCTAAGTATATTTTCTGTGTTATTCTGTATTATAGAGCTAAATTGTCTGCTTGATATCTGTGTCTTACTGCTCTGCAAATCTATAGAAAACAGTATATATATTTTTTATAATTTGCACATTCCTTACATCTGTGTTGAAACTGCCCCCACCCCTCATTTCCTGCCTTGTCTTTCAGCTGATATAATTTAGCTAGTGCTGTGTCTCCTTTTAATTAACAACCTGTATTCAAACTGGAACCTTAGTTTGAGAGACAGCCTTACAGAACTATATTCAAGTTTATAGAGCTAAGTATATTTTCTGTGTTATTCTGTATTATAGAGCTAAATTGTCTGCTTGATATCTGTGTCTTACTGCTCTGCAAATCTATAGAAAACAGTATATATATTTTTTATAATTTGCACATTCCTTACATCTGTGTTGAAACTGTTCCCCCACCCCCTTCCCTATTCTTGGTTGTAGTTTAAATTTGGTAGCTTTTGCAGTGCCCGCCCCACTGTAGATTTGATCTAAGACACTCCCCTAGGACATCTCTTTACCGCATTCTACCTAATAAACCCTTTCTGCACTTGCTTTTAGTCCTTTTTAATTTAATTACATTTTTTCAAACTGTGTGTGGACGAATATTGCTACATATTCAAGTGTGCCAGCTTGCACTGCATGAGAATTGTATTTACTACTTTACTACTGCTTTTGCTACTTTTCTAAAAAAAAAAAAAAAAAAAATTTCTTCTGCTTTTACTGTACTTCTGTTTCTTCCTACTTTATTTTGCTTTTGCGTCATCTTAAACGTTCTCAATTGTATTTATTACTGCTTGGTGTAACTCATTCTAAGCCTTTTAGTTTAAACACTTGGGCTTCAGACCAGTTTTACATTGAGAGGGTTTGTGGTCTGCACTGTAGTGGCAGAACAGGTAGCTTACATCCTTCTAAGTTGGGAACTGCTGATTGAGGGCTCAGTGTCTGTTATTCTAAAAGTGTATTAATTCTGGTTTAAGCACTTGGGCTTTCAGGCCAGATATTTTACATTAAGAGGGTTCGTGGTTTGCAATCTTGTGGGAGGAGAGGCTGGACTCTGCCCTTCTGAGCTGGGAATTTCTGCTTAAAGGCTTATAGTGCATGTGTATCTGAACTGCTTCTTACTGAAATTGGTACACCTTGTTTGCTGTAGCATAGACTAGATCCAGGCCTGCTGAATCTAGCTTTGTTTGTATAACTTGAGCACTAATCCAGGCATTATTTAAAGTATTCAGTTGTATTTATTACTGCTTGGTAGTAACTTGGTTAAAGTGTAGCTATCATTCTAAGTCTTTTGGATTAAGCACTTGGGCTTCAGACCAGTTGTTCTACATTAGGAAGGTTTGTGGCATGCACTGTGGTGGCAGGACAGGTAGCTTTCATCCTTCTAAGTTGGGAACTGCTGATTGAGAGCTCAGTGTCTGTTATTCTTAAAGTGTATTAGCTCTGGTTTAAGCACTTGGGCTTCAGGCCAGTTATTTTACATTAAGAAGGTTCGTGGTCTGCACTCTTGTGGGAGGAGAGGCTGGACTCTGCCCTTCTGAGCTGGGAATTTCTGGTTAAAGGTTTATAGTGCCTGAATATTTGAACTGTATCTTACTGAAATTGGTACACCTTGTTTGCTGTAGCATAGACTAGATCCAGGCCTGCTGAATCTAGCTTTGTTTGTATGCTTGTTATTTCCTTGGAACGCTAATTCCACCTAAAACGTGGCTTCTCAGCGCTTCTGTGGATCCCTAGTGATATCTGCATTGCTTACTGTACTTATTTCCTTGCTTTGCTTGAAAGAAAGTTACTGTTTGTCGTTTTGCATTTAAGTTACCTGTAACACATTGCACTTGTTACCTGGCACTTGCTCACTAAAGCAATTATAAGTCAGCACTAAAAATTAAAAGCACTACACCCTCACTCCCCACTGGCCCTTGTTTTCAATTATAAAGGAATTCCCAATATTATTCTAGCATGTCCAAAGGTCAGTTGTCAATCTCCTCTCTGGTCCAGCTGGTGAATATGGGAATCTTGAGGCAATGTTACAACTGCCTCATGTACACAGACAACCCTCTCCTCCTCCCAACAAATTCCAACACATGTGAGAGATGCAACCATATAGCCAAACTGGAGGCTAAGCTCTCTCAACTCAGTACTGGCAAAACCAGTCAGGAGGAGAAGGAAACCACACTCACTACAATTCCAGTCTCACATAGACCTACCACGACAGCAAACCAAACACATAATCACACAAAACATACTCGGAGGCTCTAAATAAAGATCTGCCTAAGCAGCAGAGACCTCCAAAGCAGACACCCAAGCAACCGCTACCCCAAAAAACACGTGCAACACATATCTCACAAAGCCAGTGTGCCGAACAGTCACAGCCCTTAAGGCTAAACAACACACCTGATACACTTGTAATAGGTGACTCTATCATCAGGCACACTGACGTCCCACTCACCAGGCTGAACAAGGAGAAGGTCACGGTGAGCAGCCTGTCTGGTGCTAGGATCCGCCACATAACACAAGCACTCAGGTCACTCCAAGGCAAGTACAAATATGACTCAGTCATTGTCCATGCTGGTGTGAATGACCTGAGACGTACCTCCCTGGACTACATGAAAAGAGACATAGAGGAGCTCTCTGAGCATGTAGCCCAGGCTGGTATGACCCTGACCTTGAGTAGCATCTTACCCTCACCAAGAATGATGCCACAGTATGAAGACAAGATGATCAATTTCAACAATTGGCTTAAGTATTGGTGTCATTCAAAGGGGATCCAATGCCTATCAGCTTGGGATGATATGCACGACAAGCCACGATGCTTTGCTAGGGACGGCTTGCACCTGTCACCCCTGGGCTTTCGGATATTGGCAAAGGCTCTTGCTACCCCCATAGTGCCTATTTTAGGCAAGGCTCAAAAGACAAACCCACCTCCATAGGTATCACAAGGGATAAGAAACTAAGAGTAATGCTACTCAACGCTAGAAGTCTAAACCTCAAGATGCATGCACTCGAAACTCTTCTTAGCATGGAGAACATCGATATCTGTGCAGTAACAGAAACCTGGTTCAGGGGTCCCGAGAGCACCCCAGCACTACCAGGTTATACCTCATACCATGCTTTTCGGCCCCAAAACTTGGACCGAACCACAAAAGGAGGGGGAGTATCGATATTCATCATACCCACACCTCCAGGTTGGTGGCAAAGCACGAAGCATCAAAGACTATCCATGTGCAACTAACAGTGGGTAAAACTGCCTTCCAATTTATAGCCTGCTACAGACCACCCTCCCAAACCCAGGAACCCCACTCGGCCTTCCTGAGAACACTGGAAAATATGAAGGTCTCTCCGAACGCCATTATACTGGGCGACTTCAACTACCCAAACATAGATTGGGAGCATTACTCTAGCTCCAACACCCTTGCCCAAAGGTTCCTAGAATTCATAAACTCAAATGCTATGGAACAACTTGTTACCACTCCCACAAGAGGGGAAAACATACTGGACCTGATCATCACCAACATGGGGACTCTATGCTCCAGACCAGAAGTGTATCCCTCACTGGTAAGATCAGACCATAAACTGATCTCACTGGATATTCACATCCTGACCCCACCCCCTGCCCAGAAAACCACAGTGAAAAACTTCTCTAAAGCAAATTTCACACTCCTCAAAACCGAGGTGGAATCCTTCAAAGCCCCCGCCTGTGGAAAATACGGCCCAGACCGCAGAATCCTTTATAAATGCATTCTATGAACACCTTCAGGACTGCATGGATCATGCAATCCCAAATAAAACCAAGACCCAATCCTCCAAAGGCAGACGACCTGTCTGGTGGACCCCAGCCATAAACAAACTATACAATAGAAGGAGGAAGCTACTACATGATAGAGCAAAATCCCAAAAGGGAAGGCATCTCTGATCAGTATTAGCAAAAAACTAAGGGCACTCATAAAATCGTCAAAGGCCAGCTTCAAGAGAAAAATTGCACAGGACACTAAGGATAATCACAAGGCTTTCTTTAGTTATGTTAGGAACCTGGGTGGGAATTCCCAGATATGCTCAGAATTAGTCCAAAATGACAAAAATACACTGATCCCACAGACATTGCCAACATCCTAGCTGACAGGTTCAGCGCAAACTCCCCCCCCCACCAAAAGGGCAAATATCTATCCCAGCAGAGTGCTGCCCCCCTGACATCTCAGATGCTCAGGTGGGAGCTGCCCTCTCCAAAGCAAAAAAACAGCATCAATGGGACCAGATGGTGTCCCAGGCTGCGTCCTACATGAACTCCAAGAAGAGCTAAACCCAAACATAAAACTACTGTTCAATCTCAGCCTTACTACAGGATATGTACCCAAAGAGTGGCGTACAGCAACAGTGGTCCCTCTCCACAAAGGTGGTGCCTCAACGGACCCTGGAAACTATCGCCCCATAAGCCTGACTAGCTTGGTCTGCAAAGCTATGGAAAGGATCATCATGGACCTCATAAATAAAGATATTGGGGACCTACAGACACTGGATCCTACCCAGTTTGGCTTTGTTAAGGGCAGATCCTGCCTCTTAAACCTGGTTGGCTTCTTTGAAACAGTCACCAAGGCCATTGACGAAGGGAAGGTGGTCCACACAGCCTATCTGGACCTCGCAAAAGCCTTCGATACAATACCCCACTCAGGCATTATAGATAAGCTCACTAGCTTAAATATAAACCCTATGTCACTAGATGGGTTGCAAACTGGCTCAAGGACAGAACCCACATGGTTAGAATTGCTGGAGTCATGTCAGACTCCAAACCAGTTACAAGTGGCGTCCCACAAGGCTCAGTCCTGGGACCTCTCTTGTTTGGTATATATTTCTCGGAGGTACAGGCCAACACGGAAGGACTGTGGCTGACCAAGTTCGCAGATGACTGCAAACTGGGCGCCATAATCGACTCTCCAGCCGACACAAGCATCCTCCAAAAAGGCCTCGTAGAAACAGACAACTGGTGCCAGAGCCATGGCCTCAAGCTAAATGCCAAAAAGTGTATAGTCATCCCCTTTGGCAAAAACAAAGTGCCCACAAATTACCACATAGGTGGTAATCCATTAAGTACAGAAGAAGTAATTAGGGACCTGGGGACCCAAGTTGATAGCAATCTCTCATTTGACAACCACGTGGCCAAAGTGGTTAGAAAAACATTTTATATATCCCACCTAATCATGAAGGGATTCACATCTAGATTAGGGAGGTCATCGTGCCTCTTTACTCATCCCTCATCAGGCCCATAATTGAGTATAATGCCCCTTTGGGATTACCTTACCAAACACCTGCAGCAACTGGAAAGACCCCAAAAGTACCTCACCAAGAGGATCAAAGGGCTCAAACAGATGCCATATGCTGCCCGGTTAAAGAAACTCCAGCTCTACTCAGTGGCATACCGCCTGCTCAGAGGTGACCTGTGCCTGACGTATAAGGCCATGTCCAACCCGGAATTAAGAGACATGCTGCACCTCAAAAAATCCAAATCCCATCGAGCTACACGCGAGAGACTTGAACCTCAGCACTGAAATAAATAGGACATGCTGGAGGGACAGATTCATAACCCAGAGGCTCCCTTCACTCTGGAATAAAATCCCAGTCCAGGTTAGGCAGAGTCCCTCATTGACTCTTTTCAAGAGGAATCTTGATGAGTGGATGGGAGATCATAGGTTTACCCCGGGTATCACTTCTGTGTCACTGTTAGACAGAGGCACAGTATACTAACCTCGAAAAAGGGCATAGCAAAATTAATTTAAAATGGGTGGCGAAAGCCAAACATACTCTGGCTAGGCTTATAAATGCCCTAGGGCAGATAGCCTAGTATGAACCTATGAACCTATGAACCTATGAATAAATCTGATTGGGCACAGGAAAACAACTAGCTAATTGTGACCTAACATGAAAAATTAACCCTTCAGTCTCAATGTATACTCTTGAATATATGTTTAAAATGTAATATATTAAAAACATTATATTTTAAATTAAAAAGCAACAAAATCAAATGAAATATTACATTATTACACTAAAATTCTGATGTTTCCATTTTAACACAAATGTTAATAAAATTGTTAGAAGTAAGAGATTGTTTTATGACAATAGTTTGCTGCAATTTGTATTAAATTCTCCATTTGAAGGTTAATTAGTTTATACTTTGTTTTCTGTTACAAGATGTGAAATGGATTACTCTTGCTAAATATTCCGTGTGCTTTATACTTACATTTTAATTGTTGATTATTTCAATAAACTATGTGTTTTTAATTTAAAAAAAAAGCGCAATTCTGGACTACACTTGACTCTACCTATAAAAGACAATATCTACTTCTTCAAGAAACCCTTATATAATTTTCAGGACAGGATATTTGTACAGTCATCCTTACACCTCATATTGAACAATTTAATAGTGATTATGAAAAGTCATTAGCAGAATTTCAAATGTGTGCCTAGCTGTTAGCACAAGTAAAATGTGTTTTTAGCTACATCATTTAAAATGACAAAAAAATCACCATTTCTGAGAAAATAGTATTATTTTTATTTTCATTTCATAAAACCACATTAATAGCATGATTCATATATATATATATATATATATATATATATATAGTTTGTTAGTCTAAACAAATATGAGATCCTCAGGTTTGTGTGAAATGAATGGTAGAAAATAGCATCCACATGTCTATATAGGATAAAGTATAGTTGAGTAAGTTGCACTTACCATAACAGTAGATGCTCGATCCCAAAAAATGCTACCTGTATACTGTGTGGACTTAGAAATCAAAAAAAAACCTAGACTTGAGCAAAGTCTGAGAAAATAGATGATCATGCATAAGCAGACATGCAGAAATTGCTGAACAATACACCTTGCTAAAAGAGTAAGCCAAGACAGGATATAACACACAAATATACAAGAACCAATGGCACAGAATCTCTGAATGGGCCCTACTGTGGCACCAACTAGTAAATCCTTCCCAATTAGTAATTAAGGATTTATTAGTACCAGAGTTTATTGCCTCCTTTAGTACCTGCTGCATATCCTCAGAAACAAGGTGGCTAAAAAGTGTATCAAAGTAGAATTATACAGGCAGTAAGTTATAAATGTTTCAGATTGGAATGCATCAAACTCCCCCACAGTCTAGTGTGAGTAGATGCAATAAGGAAGCTTGTAGTAATTGCTCTTTGCCAATTTCAAAAGAAGAAAGAACCAATGTTGCCTGGGCCAAAAAGGCCTCAGCAAAATGATCTTTGTAGAGTCCTTCTGTGAAAATGCATTCATTTTCCAGGCCTGCCTGCAAGGAATCCTGGTATAAAAATCTCTCTAGCTGTCTGTTTTGAAAGGGGGCAAACAGATCTATTTGTGGTATTCCCCACAACTGGATCAATTCCTGGAAGACTCCTTTATTCAATTTCCATTTGTGAGGGTCTGGCCAGGTCCTGCTCATCTTGTCTGCCACAATGTTTTGCTCTGACAGAATGTAGGAAACAATGGAGTTAAACTGCTTCAGATTGATCTTCAAAGCCACCATAGCCAGCCTGCCCTACATTTACTGACACTATAGTTGATGTACTAACAGATGTTAAGCTATTTGCTAGAAATTTAATGTTTAAATTAATGTTTAAACAGATTCATGATGTTCATTCAACTTTTAGAAAACTACGTTCATACCGCAACTTTCACCAGTAATCGTGTTTTTTTCGGAATTAGTGGAAGTAGAACTTAGAAATGTATATGCTGACCAAAGGGTCAAGAAACTTAACAAAACCAAGTTCAATTTGTCTTATACTGACTATAGGGCGCTTCAACAACTAAAGAAGGATGAGAATATAATATTAAAGCAAGCGGACAAGGGAGGGGCCACAGTAGTAATGGACAAAGCATGGTACATGGATAAGTTTAAAAACTTTCTATCTGATGATACAAATTTTAAAAAAATATCATTTGCAGATGTAAAGAACCATATAGCACAAGTGAATCTAGCAGTATATGACATGCATTTAACACATGATATTTCTATAGAATTGTTAACTTATTTTACTGTCCCATGCCCTAAAATTCCTCAAATTTATGGAATACCAAAATTACACAAATCTATGAGTGACCCCCCCCCCCCTTTGAGACCCATAGTCTCAGGAAAAGGGTGGGTCACAGAACCTATATCTATATACTTGCAAAGAGTGTTGGCTAAATACTTATTAATGTACCACCATACTAAAGGATACATTTCATTTTTTGGAAAAGTTTGATACGTGGCATAGAAGAAATGAAGTAGGGATGAACTTTCTGCTAGTTACACTGGATATAGCATCTTTATTTACAGTCATCCCGATAGAATACGGAATAGATGCCATTAGAAAATTGTTAATGATGGAATCTATGCTTCAACCACGAGAGATAGAAAATATATGTTCATTACTTGAGTTGGTGTTGACAAAAAATATTTTAATTTTTGATGGAACGCCATATCAACAACTAAATGGGGTGGCCATGGGAACATCAGTGGCCAACAGTTTTGCCAATATGGTACTATATATTTGGGAAAAGGAATATGTAATGAATGAAACTAATAGATTTAGCCATTAGTTAAATAGTTATTGTAGATTTGTAGATGATTGTTTTTTTACGTGAGAGAGTTTTGTGCAGTATCTGAATAGTACTACAGATTTTTTTGAGTTTAAAATGGAATACTCATTACATGAGATAGTTTTTTTAGATGTGAGTATTCAGAAAAAGCATGATAGAGTAGAAACTAGGGTACATAAGAAGGAAGTATATGCTGAAAGATATCTTAAGATGAACAGTATGCACCCACCACATATTTACAAGGGAATTTTAAAGTCGCAATTAATAAGGGTTAGTAGATTCACTACTGAGGAGAATAGCTTTATAGACCAGCTTAATAAAATGAAGGATGAATTTGTAAAAAGTGGTTACTTGTTAACAGATGTAAATCAAGTATATGATGAGGTTGTACAAGGAAGAAAAAGTATATATAAACCTATCTTTGGATTTACAAATACGGAACATCAAGATGAAATAACAGAAGGTGGTGAAAATAAAATAAAAGATAATGTTGTAAGATTTGTTACAAGTTATAACACCAACACCATAAAAGTTCGTAAGATTATTGAAAAGAACTGGGTGATACTGATGGCCCAACCGGAACTGAAGGACATCCTGGGTTTGAGACCAAGATTTGCCTACAGGAATGGGCAATCAATAAAACAGATGCTCTGTTATAAAGATTTTATTGATGTTCCAAAAATATACCAACTAAAATAGGAACATATAAGTGTCATAATTGCACTTGTTGTGTGGATATATATGAAACAATAGGATACTTTCAGCATCCCTTAACAAATGAAGAATTCACCTTTAAATGTAGGGCTGACTGCAATACGACAAAATTAGTTTATTTAGCAACGTGCACACAATGCAATGTATTTTATGTGGGAAAAACATGTAGGAAATTAAAGGATAGAATAATAGAGCACAAGTCTGAAATGAAAAGAAAAGTTGAATCAAATGGGTTGTATAGGCATATAATGGACTTCCCAGATCACACTTTTAAATTTAGAGTTATTTGTGTGTTAACTCTAGGATCAAGGGGAGGTGATCTAGATAACTATCTACAAACAAGAGAATATGAATGGATAGTTCGTTTACAAGCAGATAAACCACCTGGTCTTAATAGTGCTGTTAGTATAAAACCAATTTTGATAAATAGGCAAAAACAATATCTTTGAATGTTTGTGGCTCTGTTATTTCCCATATGTTTATATACTGTTTATATATTTTTATATATTATACTGTATATGCAAATTTTGTTTAGTATTTATAACAATTTTTTTAATGAATGTTTTTAATGAATGTTTATAAAAGTTAGATTTTAACTAATGTTTAGGATAGGTTAATTGTTCATGTTCCTTTAAGTATTTTGGCTGGCTTAATCATGTGATAGAATTAATCCTCTATTTAAAAGTAATGAATGGATGTATTTTTTTATATGCTGAGGAAGGGTGTAGACCTGAAAGCTTCATTAAATCTTGACGTGTGGTGACTTTCGTGTGTTTTTTTGAGCTAAAGTTCTTGCCAACATTATCCTGCTGAGCCACACAATTCAAAGCCTGCAATAACCCCCGAGTTAAACCGAGCAATCCATCTTTATCAACATACAAAGAGGTCTAAAATGAAATATGTTTGACTTTTTGTTTTTTTTCTAGGGAAATACCTTGGAGACCAACCAATGGATTGGATTTTCATCTGGGAAATAGGTCTCTTACCCAGGCCGACCTGGGAAGACTTTCTCAGTGAAACTCCCTTACCCAAAAACAAAGGTTCTCCCGTGCCAAACAACAGCAATGGAACAACTGAAGACAATGTAGCCAAGCCCCAGTCAATGCTTGCAGAAAGGATTACATCAGAGTGTCCCAGAGAAACCAGTTAGTGGTCTGAGGAAACACCAATAGGCAATGCTGAGTCACCCACCAACACCTGTGGCTTAAACTGAGATCTCAGTACA